>NC_141023.1:20187500-20320000 GCF_052040795.2 Danio rerio
TTTGTAAAAACATAGAATATAGTCATTTGAAACAATTAAGTTTGATCCACTTTATATCCAAATTATGTATTTTAGCAGATGGTCTTGAAGCTAGAGGGTCGCTTCCTGAAGTCAGTTCTTGGCCAGAAGCAGCAGCAAAGTGGAGTGATTTTATGAGAATAGTCTGGCTACATAATTACAAGAAAAATCTGACAGCAGAGACACAAACATACAGATTTCTGTCATATTTCCACCAACAACAAACAAATATCCTCTACACGCTGCCATCAATATAGAGTTCAGCAGCATGGTGTCAGAACAATAACGTGAGCAAACTGACATTCTCACAACAGCATCAACACAATGCGCCAGTGTAAACACTATCCAATAATTCCTCTAACCTTGACACTCCTATACAAATACACAGAGACCAAAACACCTTTAACGCCTGATATGATAACGCATCAGCTCAGACTGGCTTGTCTGGATTAAGTCTGTAAAAAATGTCCGATCTCTTGGTGATTCTTAGCTGGAGCATGTTTTTAGTCAGATGTCCAGCTACGTGAGAACGCTGCAAATTATTCTTATCCTAAAACCTTTGCATGAAAGCAACAGAAAAAACAAAGTATGAAACATCTGTCACCATTAGAATATCGACCCTTTTAAGACAGATGTTAGGGTGATCTGTGCAAAATCTCATATTGACATTTGACAGGAAACAATGTTGTCAGAAGCAACAGCACGTATTTGTGGAAAATGTTATATTGCATAAACAAATGCTACTGATGTCCATGAATTGGCTTTAGTCTCCCCACACACACATTTTTTAGAAAAAAATTGTCATAATAAAAAATGAAGAGTGCTTAAGAGCATTTGTTAGTCAATCTCACATTCATTTGAAAATAAAAAACATGCAATAAATCATTGACCTTTCTGATTAATGCTTATAGTAGAGCTGCACAATTAATCTAAAAAAGATCGCAATCTCGATTCGACCCCCTAGACGATCTAAATCCAGCATTTCTAAAATTCTGCCAATCATATTTTCAAGTTCTGGAGAGTAGCAAAGGCGATCACTCTCCATATTGTTTTACATACTTTGTTCAGCAACGTGGATACCAACGGTGTTGAAATGGTGTTAAAAGGGTAACATACTGTATGAGGTATAATTCACCCAAAAATGTCATTTCTTTCTTCATGTAATGACGTATTCGCAGCCGCGGAATCACACGTGACTTGAGCTGACTGTGACCACAGAGAGGGCGGGCGCGCCTGTGAATGAAGTCTACTTTAAAGAAAAGAACCTGCATAGGCTTGAATAACAGGTAATAGAGTTGTAAATACTATTCAGTTTGTTGCACAGAGGGATCATTTAAGAACTGCGCAGGAGGTATGAACCGCACTTTACAGTGAAAATGAAACCGAAAGCGAGCACATCATTTAAATAATCATATAGCATTATAGAGTTATGATTACGACAAGCATTTGATATGTTTTTTTTTCTTTCTTAGTGAACACAGAGTGTTGACCATGAGAATTAATGTTTAACAGTGTCAGTATAACTACTCCAGCCTATAATGTTGAATATAATGCAAGAGGGAATTTGATAACGACAAAATGTCTGATTTTAACAGTTGAAAAAAATTGGTGTAATAATGTTGTCAATGACAGATTACAAGCATATGTCTCAAACATAATAAATGAACATCAGAAATATGAGTAGTTGTATTCTGATGTCATCACTTTTACTGTGCATTAATGACCAAGACAAATTTAACGTCTGTTCAAGTCCACCATTCCAAGTCTATACAACATTTAGCATTGTAACCAACAGTAGGCGAACACATAATATTATTATAGTTTTTTTACCGTATGTTTAAGAAATAATAATAATAATAATAATAATAATAATAGCATACTCATAATAACCGTTATTTTACATCTACATAACCATGAAAAAAAAAAATTGCGATCTTTATTTTAAGCAAAAGAAAAAATCGTGATTCTCACTTTAGCCCGAATCGTGCAGCTCTATTATATAGACTCTGCAAATTCCTTAAAAAACTAATAATCGCAAAGCAGAATCTAGTTGCAGAAGCTCATTCTCCTGTGGCTTCACAGTGAAACTGTCAGCATTATAAATGTTGATCTATGGGAGCTTTAGTAGCTACAGGCCATGCGGGGCTGAGAGCAACAGCAGTAAAGCTCTATTGTGTAAATATTCATCAAACAGTCAATAGCCAATAAAGCACGTTCAGAATCAATATCTGCCAGCACGCAGTCACATCTGAATATAAACAGCCGGCAGAGCAGAGACTGTCAAGCGAGGAGTTTATAGACTACCCATCCAACCAACATCTGAGGGTATCTTTCATTTCCCTATTAGCCCAATAGCTTTGCTGTACTGAATCTTCACACACAGACACACAAAAAAAAACTCTATTTAAAATGATGCACCTATATGCAAAAGTTGAATAAAAATAAAACAAATTGAATGAAATGTGTACAAGAAAACTATTAGTATTGTATCAGTTTTAACTAGTAAGTCAGAAATAAAAAAGAAAACTCTTTTTCGAATATTGACATAGGGTCCTGGCGGTTTATAAACAGTATAGAGATTAAAGCAAGAGATGACATTTTTTTTCATAATATCCGGAAGCATAACATTAAGTGCTAATACTTCAAAAAAGTTCAACATAAGTCTGTTCCTCTGATTAGCATTCAGAATATCACCAAAGATTGTGGCAACTCCATCACCACAACCAGTTTCACAAGCCTTGCATAAGAATCCTGTAGGGGTTGCTTCATTTAAACCAATAGCCATTTCGTTTCAGCCAGGTTCCAGTGAGACAGAGTGCATAAATATTATTGTCTGTTAATATTTCATTTACAATAAGTGCTTTAGGTGCTAGTGACCTGATGTTTAAGTGACCAAGCTTTAAAAAAAAAATATTATTTTCATTTTTTTTTTTTTTTTGCAGTTTTTCTGGTTTGATTCTTAATAAAAAAAAGTCAAGAGCACATAGTAAGTGTACTTCATAATCTAATAATACAAGGAACAGACGCAGTCTTTATGAGCTTATCCAGATATGAATTACTGTGATTTAAGTGGGATGAACAAGAGTCTATAAGGCTAAAATGTGAAGATAAGGCATCTCAAAAACAAACACCCGACACAATACAGAGAGTTTCATTAGGGAAAACATTAATTTCCTTTATTTTTTTATGCATTATAGAAGTATCAGATCGGGTTTCGGTAGATACTTAAAATCAAATGACTCTGACTCAAGGGCAGAAAAAACCTGATCGGGACATCCCTAGTCCACAACCCTTGGGTTCATACCTTTCTATGAGATATACACATTTCGACTAATAATCTCAGACAAACACAGAACACCCAAACACTGCACACATAGTGTTTTTAAAATTTCTGCATGAATAAAACTTGTATCAGAGTTGTAGCAATGTTTTGTCAGCTTGTCATCCTCTGAGAAAATGGTGGTCGCCTAGCAAGCTACGTATACCCAACACTACTCTCCATCCCCAGGCTGCAATAAAATTGTCGTTGACCAAAATAAGCGTTGACCAGTTCACAGTGATACAAAAATTGAGGACCACTGCCTAAAGTAATGTTAGCTGAATATTCATTATTGTATAATAAAATTAAAAACTGTAATATTTCACAACAATACTGTTTATTGCATTTTTGATTCATTTTGAGCTACTACTTAAAAGAACTTACAACATAAACTAAGGATGCCCAGGCACGATCACGTGATTGCATATCGGGCCCGATCATCCAGTTTAAGACTCGATCGGAATCGGGCGTTAGCTAACAATCAGGACTCGAATATATATGTATATATTCTCATTATTATTTACACATCTATTATGCGGTGATACAGAGTTAGACCTCATTCTTGACTTCACACAGAAACAGCGACGCGTGCAGCATGACATCACTTGCAGAGATTTGTTGCAGAGATGCTATTGGTTAAATGCCAGCAAAGTAGAACATGGAAGCAGTAGCTGAAAGCACAAGTATGTCTGTGGTCTGGAGGTATTACAAAGTTGATGACGACAACATTGCCATAGCAAACTCTGAGATATGTAAACTTGGCATTGCCTGTCGGGTATTTTAAGTTGAGGTGCTGTTTGTTTTATATTAGATTTGCTTTATATTTACTGTTGCACTAAAGTCCAAAAGTGGAGAATTGATGATATTTTTTACTTGATTTTTCAAGCTACCTCACAGAAGTGCTCTGTTTGTAAGCTCTGTTTGTAAACAGTTGGTTAATGTTAAAATAAGATGAAATTAATAAAAAAAAAATAAGAAACATTCTGGATAGGTTTCTTGGTTTTATTTATTTTTTTAATGTACTTTTAGAAGTATTGGATCGGGTTTTGCTATTGTTAGATATACTCAAAATCAAATGACTCCGAGGCAAAAAAACATCCCTAACATAAACCTTAATCTCCATTATACATCATTCAGTTTGTTTGCACCAATCTGTACTTTATTAGAATTAGACAGATGTAAATCATTTCCTCAGTCTATTAATAAGCATATTGCTCCTAAAAAAGCTAATATTTCATTAATTGATTTAGGACATGAGTTTTTTACTGCTTGAAGTGCAAGGCGTTTCTTATCTGAACAACTTTATTCTTTCTTTGAAGGTTTCGGGGCATCGCTGCTCTTGATGTGGTTCATTATGGAAATCGGCACATTCATTCAGACATTTGAATTAAATAAAGACAAGTCTTTTTCCCCAACAAACAAGCCCCAATGCCATGTTATAAAAGACAACAGAGCGACACCTGAAAAATAAAAACAGGCTACATGCATACTTTCCCCCAGTTTCAAGTCTGTCAAACCTGAACACTGGTTCCTTGGCACCTCTATTTGTTCATCATCTTGCCCATGACTGACTCCATAAACACAAGTCATGCTGCAAAGTCCCAGTGCCTTCTCACAGCCCTCTTAATTAAAGCACTTTACTTTGTTTTTATTTCTCTCTCTCCACCTCTGCTCTCCCCCCTCCTCTCTCGTTCATCTCGCTCTCCCCCAGGAGGAGGGCAGGATTAAATTGGATTCTAAATGATCCAGAACCGATAGAGCAATTTCTGCTGCCATATTTTCATCCTCCGTCCCGCTTTAAAAACTCTCCCCATCACTGTACAGGAGCTGTCGGCGCTCCATTGTCCCCGGGGACGCCCCAAAGCACGTCACCCCCCTCCTCGTTCTGGAGGGGCGCTAAATGGAGAGAATGTTGAGTGGAGGAAAGAGATGGAGGAGCGGGGGCCAAAACACAAGGAGTGCCTTCTCGCCCATTAAGGTGCAGAAAATGAGAAAATTGGAAAATGAGAGACGGGGTTGTTCAACCTCTCATCTCATCTCGCTGCCACAATCTGGCACCCTTTTCCTTTTCTTTTCGCTCCCGTTCCTCTGCCCATATGTGAGAATCTTCAAAAAGATGAGCGTGTGACTGCTACTCACACCCCAGTTTCATCTCTCCAGGCCGCACGGTGCTTGCCAGCTTTTGTGTAACATCTAATAAAGGCTCCAAGAAAACAGCCAGAATTGAAGAGAAGGATTGAGGGGCCGTTTACTGGCTAAAACTCACCTAAAAAAATCAACACAAGTAAGAATTAAGGTTATCGTGTTGTACACAATGAATCTGAAATTTTCATCCGTAATTTTCACGTTTAAAAAAAAATGTTGCCTCAATTTGTCAACCGTATTGACACACTGCCTCTGAAACTTTCATTCGTCATAAAAAAATCCAAATCACGATGAATTTTTTTCTGTTGTCTGCATCAGAAAAGCGTTTCGAGAGGTGTTTTAGCAGTTCAGAGTCACCATACAGCAGAGACAACTTTATGACACAATCGGTGCATAATATGAGACAGAATATGGCAAACAGTTGGGGACCCCTATGCTGGATTACAATGACTGGCACACTTCTTCCCTGCTGCTGTTTAGGGTGTGTGTTTGTCCCCGTTTATACCTTAGAAGTACTGCAATAGACATTGTAAAAGAAATCTAGAAGCCTCATGGTCCGCTTCGCTCTGATACATCAACACGGCCTTCATCTATTACAATGTCTATGGTACAAGGTTATAGTAGTTTTGGGTTTTGTTTATTAGTTTTAGTTTATTTCGTTTTGACTTTTTGTTTTTAAATTCAGCTAGTTTTAATTAGGTTTTAGAGGGAGATTTACAACTATTTATTAGTTTCTATATTTTGAAATTGCTTAGTTTTACTTTTATTTTTATTAGTTTCAGGATTAGTTTTTTTTTTTTTTTTTTTTTGCAAATTAGGATGTTTGTTAGATGCAAGATTCAAAATCATCAAAATAAATATTGTATAATTAAAACTCTTTAAACTTTTTTTTGACACAAGAACACTAACATCTATCCATCCTCAAATTCAAATACAACAGCCCACAAGACAGCAGCCTTAAGTAAAACGTGTGCAAGGCTACTTCTGAGGTTAAATACACAGTAGTGATGGGAAGTTTGGATCTTTAAAGCAAACTGGATATTTTGTGTCATGTAAGGACTACACATACCAAATATATGTAATCAGCAATTATAATTTCAGTCAGTTAAAACATCAACATGAGCTGAAGTTTCTTACAATTAAGTTTTTTAATCCTACTGAAGCATGATTCACTTATTTAAATTCCATTACAACTTTCTGTTTTAAAATAAACTTCTGTTTCGCCAGAAGTTTAGTAGTTCAAGTTTAGTTCAGTCACAGCAGGCTGTCATGTACTGTTTGTGTTTAATTCACTGAATCACACATGCACAGTATCAATAGTTACAGGGTTTTTAAAATATGAGCTCAGTGTACTAACTCAGTGCTTAACGTTACTACAGAAATAAAACCCATTATTGGACACAAATGTGTTAAATTAATACATTCAAGTCACTGTTTGGGTCGAATTTAATATTGTCACAGCGCTGCAGCCATGTCCACTCATTGTTTTTGTTGCGGAAGCAACAGCAAGGATGACTGGAGAACCGGTTTGATCTGGCCAATGGCTTCAGGATTAAACTTAGAGGTGCTGTATGGTCAAACACCTGTCGTGAAACTTGCAGCACAAATTATAGATTTACTCTAAAAGGCTTACAGTCTGTATTAAATACATTTACAAAGACAAAAATGAAGGATGTTTTTGTTATTTTAGTAAGTTTCAGTTAGTTTTGTATATTAAAAATAAAGTTTAAGTTAGTTTTTTAATTTTATTTTTATTTCAGTTTATGAAAAAGTTTTCAATTTGAGTTTTCATTTTTTCTTTCATTTTCATTAACTAAAATAACCTTCCTATGGTACTGCCAGTCTCTCTTTCGAATTTGTTTACGTACATACAGTAAATGCGTGTAGTATCACAACCAATGTATCACAATTGCGCTGATTTCCTAAAATAAACTTTGCATTTTGGGAAAACCCAGCGCAGCTCTTTGAGAACTTGCTCTCTATACAGTATTGGATGAACATATGTAGCCTATACCTCTTTTGAGAGAAGAGGAGAACAAAGAGTCATTGCTTAAAATCCTAAATGTTTTGCATTTTTTCGGAATGAATTAATACGAATCTGACTCGTGTGAGAGGTTTTTTTACATGAATAATATTTCAGATATTTTTTAACGCACATGAAAAATTTGGACTTTAGTGTGCAACCTTTAATAAGCATTTCAGTAAATATAGTATGTTAATGTCAATTTATGATACTATAATCCATTGGTTCCTAACCGTTTTACTACAATTTTTAAACAAACCCGCAATTTGTGGCAGGATAACCTAGTAACCAATAATAATAAAATAAAATAAAATTTATTTAAGAGGTCACCACCAAGCCCAGAGTAAACTCAGCGTGACACTTTAAAAGAAACATGTTCAAATCAAAAGAGCAAGTACACCAGTACATCAGCGGAACAATCAGGGAACAGAATGATGGTGTGTTCCTGTTTCAGCCAATGTCCAGCAACATCACACAGAAATCTGAGGTGTGGATCAACGTCCTTCAGGCCATAATCAACAATCTGATCGACTCCGCGTTGCAAAGGCAAATGATGGTCGCAGAAGATACTGACTGGTTTTGGGTGGTCTCTCATTAACAAATCCCAAAATAAAAATATTATTAGGTGATTAGGTAGTCTTTTTTTGTGTCTTTGAATGCATTTGACCATGAGTGTTTAATTTATTAATAGAGTCAGATCAAATCTTTTGACTTCCCTTCGAGTGGAATATGAACAAACTAGGCATGGGTCGATAACCGTTTTCGCGGTTATACCGCGGTTTGGAAAAGTCATGGTTTTTAAAAATTTTCTTCTATATTGTTCCTAAGGTATGTTTAAGATATTTTTTATGGGGTTTTTGTTTGTTTGTTTGTTTGTTTGTTTGTTTGTTTTTAGGAATGTGAAATTTTAGGAAAGAGTAATGCAATCTGTGTTTTTAAAATGAATGAAAACAGCAGAACTCAATGACTCATTTGAATTATTTAGCCTGACATGTTTACTGTAACAAAATATTTTCAAAATAAAATATATTGTTCAAAGGAGAAAAAAGTTTTTGGTTTTTACCAAGCCATTTAAAAAAATATGACATTTTATCCAAGATTAGCATACCGTCAAAATCGTATACCGGCTCATGCTTAGAACAAATGCAAACTTCTAAACACACCCATATTTAGCATCATTCCATTTGTGATCGCATTGACAAATTGAATCTTTTTTTTTTTTTTTTATTAACTATAGAGCCTCATATACAAGCACATTTTTGTTTCTCTTTGCTCAACACAAAAAGGTTCATATCCTTGACACTGTTTCAAAATAACTGAATGGAAGACATCAAGTTGTAAAATGCTATTGTCCTTTGAAGTCATTCCATAGCTTTGTGTAAAGAACAAACAGAAATTTAATTAAAACCTTGAAATTTGCCCCCTGCAATAATTGGCAGGCACTTCAGTTCACAAAACGGTCTATTAAAAAAAAGTTGTTCATGAATCAGACTGATCTGACTCACATACATGCTGGCTACATTTATTGGTCAACTATTTACATTTCAGTCACCTTGCTGCACAAACATACAGCAATTCTATCATAGCAGTCAAATGGAGTCACTTTTCGCATTAGCTTTTTCATCCTTTTTAAAACTGGAAATCCATTGCTGAAATCAACGCATTAATCGATGCGTCAAAAAGATGACAGAATGTTCAAGTTTCAGTGAACTAATGAACTTTCAGGACAGAGCAGAACTCTTTGAGAAAAGCAGAATGTTTGGTTATGTAAAGATCCTCGCCAAACACACTTCTATCGCACTATTTCTTCTCTATATGCTATAAACTCCATGACCCGGTGTGCTGCAAGAGTTCATTGACCTAACCCACACGCATATCATTTGCATATTGATCTTTTCAAAGAAACTTCTTATATTTATAAATGTGCAGGTTTTAACATCGCTGCCAGAATGTCCGATTTTTTTTCTTTAAGAGAATAACACCACCTCACAGTTACACACACACCCCCAGCTATGAATAATGCTTGGTTGAAAAACAAGTTGAAAACAAAATCAGGCATGAAGTTGTTCATCTGAGAAAGCATAATTCAATGCCAGTGAAGAGCGAACCCCCTGTACCTCATTTATACCCATCAAACAGGACAGCCCGGAGGCCATCAACCCCCAATAAATCCCAATTAAAACATTGCTGCCTGCCTCAAATTTAATTTTATAAGGGGGAGAGTTCACGTTGGATGTTATTACTTTCAGAAAATACAAGAGTATTCACACTTTCAAAGTCATGCCGGTCTGTGATTAACTTTGCAGGTATTCACGCCTGTAAGATCCACAGGTCCCTAAAGGAATCAAGCGATACTGAGCTAGTCTGCAAAAACACTCTTGATTAAATAAATGTTTCATAAAACGGTGATTGTGATGAGTAGGCTAAAAAGAAAATTTGCTTCTGCTCTTACATGACTTTTTTTTTTTTAAACAGATCAAATTATATGGTAGATTAGAGGAAGACGCTATGACCAAATTCACAGAATGAGCAATTTTATATTGCTGTAATAATATAGTTTCTTTGGATAGAGGGAAAAACTATGGGAAAATGGCCTCTTTATTGAACTATTAAAATAATATTAAATGAAACTAAATCAAAAGTTAATTAGTAATTTCTTTTATTTGTAATTGAAAAAGCCTATTGTTATTAACATCACAGGTCTTGAAGTAAGTGGGAGTGAAGCTCTCATTAGCTTATATGCAGACGATGTGATAATGTATTTGAGCAACACTGGAAGATCTGTTCCCACCCTAGATTTAATCACTTTTTTTGGGAAGCTGTCTGGATCAACCTCTCAAAGAGCATTTTTGTTCCACTTTCCACCAACTTAAGAGACGGTTTTCTGGAAAACATTCAATTTAAAATAACTAGGGACCCCTTCACATATGTAGGTCTGACAATTCCTTTAGATCAAAAACACTTATTTAAGCTGAATTTTGCTGAGTTTTAAATATTTACCTGCAAAGTGTGTATATTCTGAGAATATATTTTTTGTTTGTTGTGTTGTGTTGTACTTAAAAAATCTTAAAATAAAAGTATTTAAAGAGCCCATTGTTGGCATAACAGCATCATAATGCTCAGCCATTATCAGATAATAGCATGCCTTTATTCTATAAGAAGTCTCATGTTTTTAATTATCAAAAATTTGCTGCACACTATATTTTTAAGTGGAGATGCACGAACTAGGACCCGCAGGCCAATGTTGCATTTTTAGGTGATATAAAAAGGATTGTTCATGTTTTTTTATTGTAAGATTTTCATAATAAAATAATGTATAATTAAATGTATAATTACTAATACAATTTAAGTATTTTAAATGTAATAAATTATAGTATAAATTAAATTGTATAATAAATTATAGAATGAATTATAAATGAAAATGCAGTGGGTAGCACAATCGACACACAGCAAGAAAGTCACTGGTTCGAGCCCCAGCTGGCTCAGTTGGTATTTCTGTGTGGAGTTTGCATGTTCTCCACATGTTGGCGTTGGTTTCCTCCGGGTGCTCCGGTTCCCCTACAAGTCCAAAGACATGCGCTATAGGTGAATTGGGTAAGCTAAATTGGCTGTAGTTTGTGTGTGCAAACGAGAGTGTATGGGTGTTTGGGCACCCCTGCACTCAAGGAACCAAAAGCAAACAAAATGGTGAATTTATTCATTCATTCATTCATTTTCTTGTCAGCATAGTCCCTTTATTAATCCGGGGTCACCACAGCGGAATGAACCGCCAGTGAATTTATTATTTTTTAAATATTCCCTGTGATGTTTTACAGATGAAGGATATTATTCAAAGAATATCATATTACAGGTTATGTCCTAATATCGTTATATAATAATATCCCTATAATTCTGGAGTCTTAAGTCTTTTAGTGGCTGAAACAAAAAGGTCAAAATTATTAGCAATATTATTGGTTACAGAACAAACCACTGTGGTCTAGTGACTTGCCTAATTATCTTAACTTGCCTAGTTAACCTAATTAATGAGTAAATTGCACTTCAAGCTGAAAACTAGTATTTTTCAAAATAACTAGCAAATTATTTTGTACTATCATCATGGCAAAGACAACAGAAATTTGTAGAAATTAGTTAAAAATATTATGTTTTTAAAATATTAATGTAAAAAAAAAGAACTTGGGAAATATTAGGAAGAATTAATTTTATCTCCACCTGTACATGATGCAATCACTGTGATACATGCATACGAAACACGGGCACAGTGCGCACACATATGGATCGTTTTTAAATGAGGTATGCAAGTATTTGTACAGTGCACTTCCATTATGCTGCTAGTTTCAGTTTTACTTTATATGTTTGGATGAGCCTTTCTAAAAAGTGGCTCCAATGCAAACAAATTTGTACACACTAAGCACGTTTTGTTTTTGATTGTTTGTGAGTAATATGTGTGAGTGAGCCTGTATGTAAGTTGCAACATGTTATCTTGTTTTTGTTTTTGTTGTTGTTGTTGTTGAGTGTTTCAAGATCTACCTATTCAGGGACTCCAGATGGAAAATAGTTTTTGCTAAAGCCTGGCACAAAACATTTCCTTTTTAAGGTCAAAGTATTGTTGTGCATGTCCCTGTCAAATAAACAAATTTGAATTCAAATAATAATACTACTACTTGTTTAGGAGTTGACGTTTTTAATTTTGTTAACACTAAAAGGCAATATAACTTCAATGAACTGCAGTGCTTCCCACACATAGACTTTTACTTGGGCGGGCCACCCAGGTATATTAATGGCCGCCCAAGTATATTTAGTGACACTTTTTTTTTTTAACTATTATTATCATCCTTTTACACTTTTTTGTATATGCTCAAAATAAGCGAGCGATTAGGTAGTGGAAAACCCACACCTTTTTGCGTCTTGCCGGGGTTTCTACTAAAATATGTATTTATTTATTTATTTATTTTTATTATATATTTTTTTAACTTTAACCCATTGAAAAGGAAAAAAGTTCAAAACATAATAATAAAACAGTGTGAAAAAACTAATTATGTTTTGTTTGTCACATATAGTTAACAATTTAAATGATGTGGGTAAGAGGTGTGTTTCAATCTGACCACCACCGCAAGCATATTTCAAACCTGTTGGAAGCACTGAACTGCATTTCTCTTTTCTCAACAATGAAATTTCGACCCAATGTATAAACAGGGATTTTTATAAATTAAACAAGTATAGTATAAAGTTCTTGTTAAGTACTTTAAAATGTGTATTTTTATTTTATATTTGATGTAATCTTAACCGAAACATGAAGAGAGGGTGTGGCAGTGTAGCCCCTCCCCTTTATATAAAACAGCAAATAGCATTTTGCCTCATCACCGCTCTGCCAGTGAGAGTGATTGAGCTCAACTGCATCAAATGAGATGTGTCTTGAAAGGGGCAGGCAAGTCAGATAATAGAGAGCTTTTGATTGGTCACGATATGATAAGAAACTGAAGTTTGAGGTGATGTGAATAAAACCTATCCTTTTAGGCAGAAGTGACAAACTACAAGCTCTACAGGTTTATGTCAGTTATATATCTTCTGATTGCAAATTTTGTCACAGTTTTGGAGCTTATAGATATCCTAAAAACGAACAATCCCCTTATTAAGTGTGGCTTCCGGGTCCAAGCGGTATATATATATACATATACACATACATACACACACACACACACACAAACATGTATATCCATGCTTAATATCAGATGGCCAATAAGTTATTAATTTTTCAGAAATTGTTAAAATATTGATTTCTATGATGCAGCAAGTCCGGAGATTGATGTGTATACAATGATTTTATATCAAATTCACTTTAATGTGTGATATGAATAAAATGTCAAATGTGGTCAAAAACAATATTTTATCAATTCAAATGAGTAGCTGCATGGACCTGGAAACAATAATTTCATACGTCATTGATATTACAACTTAAAAGGCCATGAAACCCCCGTCTCAGCAGGGTGTTTTCACACCTCTAGTTTGAAAAAAGTCAGGAAAGTACTGTAGATGAGTCCAGCTTTGTTTAGGTGGGAGAGTCGAGTGGAGAAAGAGGGAAGAGTTTGCTTTAAAAGAAGAGTTTCACTACAAGCAAGCGCGGATTTTCACAGCGGCAACACAAACACAGACGCAGGGAAGAAAGACAGTGACTACGCTTACATGGACAGGCACAATCAAATTATTTGCCTTAATATAAATAAGAAAATAACATGATACAGGTGGTTACATGAGTTGCTTTTTGAAAGTTTCTTTCATGATCCCTTTTACATGGTATAGCACATAATTTGATTAACGTCACCACGGTATCCACGTTTACTTTGGAGTTTTTTGTAATTTGAGTGTTTCATTTTTAATTTGTCGATGTAACTCCAGTTTGGCACTTTCACTTTTATTCAAGAACATTTCATACATGCCCTCCATTACAAACGAGATATTGGATGCAAGGAACTGCAGGAAGAGTGTCGTTTTAATGGAATTTTTGATACCACACACAGTATGGTACAAAAAAAATCTTCTGCATTTCAAGGTAGAAGGAGAGACTCGGTAGGTGCAGAGAATAGCGTCAAACATCCATGTGTGGATCCTGTCACAAAATGCAGCACAAATCCTACAAGGCGATAATAGTTTAAGGTGTTTACATTCAGCGAGCAGCATTTACAGCAGGTCTTTCAGTCCATAATATTTTAGTGATATTAGCGTACTGTAAACTTAGTTACTAAATCATTTTGACTAGGGTATATCTTTAAAAACTGAAAGAGTACAGCTGACAGTACTAACTAACTTTGCCATCCGAATAAGCATAAACAAAGAACACTGATCACACACTTACCAAATCTGTAAAGACAGGACAATCAACACAAACTGGAACCGCGTCTTTTTTAAAAGGAGACGAGCAGCAAATTCAATTTTTAACATTTACAGATGCGAAAAGCTCAAGGATAAAACAAATGTTCCTTACAAACATATTTTTTGTCAAGTGTTAGCAAACCACTGTATTCAACATGTCCACACGTGATCTGTGCTCTCTGAACACTGCAACAGGTAAAAATGGTCTTCGAAGCTATCATGCATATTAATGAAGTCGCACCTCATTCACAATAAAGCGCACTGATTAGTTCGAACCAAGTCTTTCTCTTGAATTAACGCTGAAAACTCAAAGATGCCACATTGCACCCATCGGTACAGACATTTAGTCTCCATGCTGGAATTTACACAAGGATCTCATGGTCGTGATGTAGCTTTAAAATTTCTTTTTAAACTAGAAAAATGGATTTGTTCGAAATAACATAAAAATAATGTGCTTGAACTTGTGAAATGTATGTGTCCCAATACTGTTTTTGGCATTGTGGAACACATATATGACCTTTCAACATCTCAAAAAATGTGCTTTGGTGTTTTATAACCCTTTAACAAGCAGATACTGATACTAACATCTAAAAAACTGTTTTATTTTCATGGAACCTTTAAACTAGATATTGAGTCTGCGCTCACCCATAGCTTTGGTTTCCTCGCCCTTGGCGTTAAGGATGGAGAACTTGAACTTGGCTCGAACCTCACTCTTAGGACAGCTGACCAGGAGCAGATAGAGAGACAGATAATCTTTACTCTCCTCATCCAGCCCTTTAGGATTCACTCGTAAACACCTGTTCAAAACAAAGAGCCTCACATAAGCATTTATTCTGACAAAACCAAATCAAAATATTAACGCAAATCTACATGTGCTCCTTTTTTTCACCATTTGAGCTTGTCATTGGCCCCCGAGGAGAAGGTGGAGCTTTTGATGACCTCTCCCATCTCCTCCCGACAGAAGCTGAAGTTGTTGATGGTCCACATATAGGAGAACTTAACCACTTTGATCTGGACAAACACACAAGATAACAGACAAGACACTTCATTCCTCCATTTATCCATCTACTTTTTCCCCCTCCCCCTTTCCTACATTAGATCCGCAAGTGTTGGCCAAGACTTCAAAAAAGCGACACATCAAAACCACCTTTTATCTTAATGCGCTCTGACAACAAACAGGATGGGGAGAACAAGGAATAAAAAGACCTCAAACAAAAACACTGAGGGAGGATGATGGCGAGATAAATGAAAGCATTAATGGAACATGTTTCACTAGTCGTGGGGATTCAGAACACACTGGAGGGCTCTGTGAAGTCACGCACACACTCATAACAGAGGGAAGATAATGACCATTACATATTTTTAGAAAGACAGACCTACTACCTGGACAGGTCATTTTGGTTCATACATAGAAGTTTTTCAAACACATATTAAGCTTAGTTAATATATTTAACATGTATACATGCTTACAAGTTACACAATTCATCGCCTTAGAACTACAAGGTTCTATCTCCGTTCTAAATGATTTTGAGATATTGGGCTTCAAAATGTATGCATTCCATATTGCAAACAATGTGTTTGCTATATGC
Source organism: Danio rerio (assembly GCF_052040795.2). Taxonomy (NCBI): domain Eukaryota; kingdom Metazoa; phylum Chordata; class Actinopteri; order Cypriniformes; family Danionidae; genus Danio; species Danio rerio. The sequence goes on from NC_141023.1 coordinate 20,203,462, forward strand.
GGAACAATCCGGCGAAATGACAAAAAAAGCTGACGCTGATTGGTCCTCGTGTGTGCATTAAAAATGTTGATTGGCTCATAGAAAGAATCTTATAGAGCCAAGCTAGAATTCGACTTTGTAGATAAAATCTTTCTTTTTTTTTTATAAAAAAAGTCTTAAAATGTAAATAATTAAACAAAGGAAAAAAAACATCACACAATGTTAATGAATTTGCATTTAAAAAGAATACGTGAATAACTCCATTTTGACAAAAATGTCAGATAGAACCTTATAATTCTAGGGTGACTATATGTAAGACTTCTTTAAAGAAATTAATATTATTTTTAATAAAGACTAATTAAATTGGTCACAACTGACAATGGGACACGTGTATATTAAATTATACTTCATATAAAGTGTTCTTTAAAAAAAGTATCAATAAAAAAATAATAAATAAATAAAATAAATTAATTAATAAATATGAATTATGTGAACAAGATGATGTGACACTGAAGTCTGGAAATAACTCCTAACAAATATTATAGAAATAAAATGCATTGTAAAACATTTTAAAATACAAACTAGCTACTTTAAACAGTGTAAAATTTCAAAATATTTCTGTTTATACAGATTTTGGTCAAATAAATGCAGACCCAATTAACTTCAAAAACATAAAATATTCTCAATATCTGAAATACAATGTAACCATTGAACTACTGATATATTATAGTACATTATATTATTTAAATCATTATATTATATTGTATTATATAAATTATTATATTATATTATATTATATTATATTATATTATATTATATTATATTATATTATATTATATTATAAATCATTAACTTATATTAAATTATCACATGGATTTGAAATAAAGGGTATTATTTTTCTAAGGGTTATTTAAAAAATACCTTTAACTCTATTCCACCGAAAGTGGAAAGCAAGTATGTAGATCCCACATGGGCCTGTTGATTGGCCACTTATAGCATTAGACGAGGTTTAATGTGTGTCTGAGACAGCAGGGGTGCTTAGATTTGTACCTTGAGAATTAGTTTGCAGCACAGTTTCGTTCCAGTCTGTCTCTAACACACCTGCCCATAATCTTAGAGTAAACTCAATAAACTGATTGGCTGGTTCAGCTGTGTTTGATTAGACATGGAAATACAAGTATGTTTACGCATCAACTTCATAAAAAAAAAAAAAAAAGCTTTTTCTTTGGAGTACAAATGACAACATTATTCAAACATTCCCCTTCCCACAAATATTACTAACAGGCTAGTGGTTGACGATGAAAATGTTGTATTTTATTTAATGTTGCGTTTACCATGAGTATCATCAGTAGACACATTGCAACTACAACTATACCCACATTAAAATAGTACTAAATTGCAGTGGAAAAGCCAACGGAGCAGCGCAGTCATTGAAAAAGCCCCATTAGTCTGTTTTACAAGGTTTTTTCTGGAGTGAAGAGTTTGGTTCCAAAATGCTGCCAAAATCAGTATTGTATTTGGTCTATATTGAACAGTTTTTAATTACACAAAATGCAATATCAGCCATGTCATTCTAACATGCTTTCTCCCTTATTTCCCCTAAACTGCGACAAAGCCTAGTCCCCGTCTCTGCATAATGCGATAAATCCACTGAACCAATCACAGTGCACCATTCCACTCACTGCAAACAGTGAATACAACTGGCTTGTACCTGCTCCCACACAAATGCAGCAAACTTGTCACACTGACCCCCAGAGGATTTTTTGAAAACCGTTTAATTGTTTTACTCGAAGTCGACAAAACAGAGCAGAATCAAGCCATTTTGCTGCTCATAACTAAAAGTGCCTCCAAAGTTTGACAGTAGCAATCTGAATAGAGGAATAGGGAGGCCATGCACAAATACCAAAGATCACACTAGTAATATAAACATGATATTATAAGATGAATCTCACTTCACACTCAGTGTGGATAATACTGTTTTTATTAATAACACTAATGTTTTTGTTAATACAACACATTTAACTAAATGAATGAGCCATTTAAACCTGTCTCCCAATATAAGATTAGTCCTAGCTAAGTTAAGAGGCTGTCATATGTGGATCAACTTACTTTTTGTGTGTTTTCAACAGTTTCAAAATGAAAAACAACTTTTATATTGATTAAATAAATGTATTGCAGTCAGGGAGAAAAAAAGGGTCATGGATTTATTGCATTTTTGGAAAAATATAATTTGATTTTACAATAAATCTCTGAAAATCTAAATCTGGATTTCACGTTTAAATCTAATTATAAGCTGAAGATGGTATGTGAAAGTTTGAAAAAGCTTAACTAAAAAGCTTTCCACTTTTTTGCCAATTTCTCAATAAAAAAAAAAACACATAGGCTGTAACACTCACCTGTGTGTAACACCAGCTTTCGGCCACAGGGCCGCTGGTCATTTCTGCAGGAGGGGGAGGACTCGGCACCCTGGACATCGCCAGTTTTGAGCGTTTGATTTTTGGGTTAAGGGGAGGGTCACTTCGCCAACCACCACAGGAAGTCTCCAAGAAAGTGTCCAGATGTAATCACTTGCTCATAAGCAAACACACGCACACATGTGTATTTCACAGCCGCCGCCAGGATCCGGGCACACACTCGTGTTCAGCGTAACCCAGAGAACAAGGAGGGAAAGCAGGGAGAAACCTGAGGTGTTTTTCAGTGAGCCGTCCAGTTCTTCAGCATTAACACCTGCAGCAGAGCAGACAGAGAGCAAAAACAGATTAAGAATTTTCATTTGTGTCAATGAGCTTAAAGCTTTGAACTGAAATGATGCAGAGCTGATAATAAGATTATGAAGGAAATCAAATATATTAGAACAGTGGTAGTGGTAGCAATAAATTAAATCAAATTACATAAATTACTTAGATCACAGGAATTAAAGCAATATATTATTAGTAGTAGTAGTTCTAGTAGTAGTAGCATTAGTGGTAGTAGTACTATAGTAGCAGTAATTTAGTCATGTAGGGTTATGTTATAGCTGGGGATTTTTTAGTTCGTTTGTTTTGTGTTCACACAAATATAGTGGGTGTTGTTTTAAGTGAGTTTAAGCATTTTTGTGTAAATTAAACCCTTTTCACAAAAAAGGAAAAAGGTTTGTATTTTGCAATACTACAAAAATACTCAAAAATGCTTCTGTCAATGTTTTCAAACTATTATATTTGATTTCTCAAATTGTCCTTGATCCCACATCTCTGTGGTTAGTTGTTGTGGAGAATATAAACAGATGTTATGACAATGTTACCATATACTTTCTATGTAAAGTTAAGTTTTTACTGCAAGTGTAACTTCCATAACGCTGGAATTGCTCTACAGATATGGTATATTACTTATAAGTCTTGACATTATAAATGTTGCTGTTATTGATGAAAAACAATATATTATCAATTTCTCTATTTCTTGTTTGAATGCTTCTGTTAAGCAATGGTTTACTTAAGCTAAGTTTTTTTTTTGACATTTTCTTTTTAATTAATTATTAAAAATACAAATCGGTATTGATATTTGTTGATGCACAACTTGCATGATACGAATATGGGAGTGACGCTCACATGTCCAGCCACACCTAGTTGAAAACATCTACGTTTTTAAGAATGCCTCGAGCGCACTGCGATTCATGCAAGTAGAAATAAAGTAGTGCAAGACCCATTGTAAATGGTCAGACACCACCCGCACGCATTTGTCACTTTAGGTCAGAATGACAACCCAAGCGAAAATGAGTGCTGTGTAACAGCAGTGAGGAGATTGTAAATAAAAAAAACGATATCACCAGAGTGGTTTTTTGGTTTCTTTTCTTGTGCATCCCAGCCACTAACTAACCATCTGAAAGATTTTTTTTAGCATAGGTGGGTAATATAGTCATTCAACTTCACAATTTGTGATGTTGCAGTATGCATTTCAATAATGATGTCTGGTTCCTTGACTTAAAAGTTCAGATTTGATTATCATAATTTGTTTTGTTTACAGAGTTTGAGGTTTACTGTATTATTATTATTATTATTGACACCTTACAGACGTAGATCTACCTTTACCATTGCACACACTTTGTAACATTTTATTTAATAAAAGTTTAAGAGTCTCTTTAACACTTTTGTTTATTTCACTATGAAAAGATGGGATAATTTTTTTAAATATTTTTGTTTTTGACTTAAAATTATTTGCCTTAAAAAAATATATAATTATTGATATCAAGTGATAATGATAATATTGTTATCATTTTTTGCAATATCACCCAGCCCTACAATGAACCATATCGTGGATACTAATATAGTGATAATTTATTTTTAAAAAATAAAACAAATATGCATATTCTGGATATCTGCTACACCAACATCGTTTCTATATAAATAATAATAATAAAAAAAAATTCTACACAACTTTACAGCAATGGTTCCCACTCATGACATAGATCTTTAAAAATTCTGGCTCTTCTTTTTTTATAATAGTATTTGTTCAGAATGCAGCGCTGCAAAGATTAATGGGGCTAAAACACATACTAAGAATTTTGTGGAGTATTAATATAATTTTTCTAAATGAAAGATGTACCACTATGTGTAATAACTTGCTGCCATTAGGTAACTGCATGGTGTGTTTGTTTGAAATACTCTTAAGTTTATTACCTGTTTATATTTCTCTTTAAATAGCTGTACTTTGTTTTGTTTTGATCTTTGCTATGTTACCATATATAAATAAAAAAGACAAAAATTACAAAAAAAAGTCATTATTTGAGTATAGAAACAAATTGTATAACTAATTCCCTATTAAACTCCACCATTTAGGCGAACATGTCAAACAAATATGTATCCACAAACCACAAAACTATGCAGAACTTCTGTGCCATTCAATCACCATTTACTTGCTTTACTACACAACATTTGCCACTGTAGGGGTAAAAGCCAGTCCTCTGAAGACTCAGAAGCACCATCAGCAAGTTTAAATCCGTCAAAGCTACACGTTTATAATGCTGGAGGAAAAAAACAATTTCTTCTTTTCCCCTTGTGTGAAACAGCCCTCCCTCTGTTCTCCTGAAGAAAAGCACATTCATCATTCCATTGGCTCTCTTGTTCATTTCCCCTCAAACCTCTGAACCCTTAAACCTTTCCAGTCTTTTTTTCTTCCTTCAGCTCAAAAAAAAAAGAAATAAATAAATACAACAGATCCGCAGCACTAATCCTTATTTTGCTCTCGCTCCTGCTAATTAAGGCACTTTAATCGTTAGCTAGATACACCCTAGCCATTAATGGACTGACCAGAAAACACCAAACTGGCCGCATGTCTAACAGTACAGCGAGTCGTTAATAAGGCTAATTAATGGATGTAAAAACAGTCCGATGGAAGCTCGTGACTGATAACCAATTAAAAGCAGAAAAGAACATTTGACGCTCCACGCATGACATTCATAAATGTTTAAAGAACAGGGTAAAAGACCCTCACGGTCATGAGCAGGGAAGAATAGTCTTTTAAAAGACATCATTTTAGGTAACTTTTTAATTTACTTCACAGAATGGCCCGATTTTCTGCGGTCAGATCAAAAAGTTATGAAGAGTTGAACATTTACTAGACACACAGAATCGGGGACCTTTGATTTCTACCAAACTTTAAACAAAGAAAGAAAGAAAAAACACAAGTATTATCTTCTCTTTTTCTCAATCTGAAGCGACCCCGTCACCCTTTCATCTCTCATTTCTCTCTCCATTTTTTACAGTCCTGCACTCCTTCCTCCCTTTCTCACTCAACCTGCACGTCCCTACGTCTGCGAGCGAGGGAGACAGAGAGTCTTCTTTCCCTTAATTAGCATCTGATTGAAAGGATAGATCACGGCCCGGTGGAACCTTCCGGAAACTTGTGCGGCGATTTGAGACAGTGTGAGAGGAAGAGTACATGGTGGAGGAACAAAAATGAACAAAGTGCAAAACAAAGTGTTTTGTGGGGAGGAAAGAAGCAAAGAAAGTATTGGGAGACTGAAAAGGTCATTTCAAAACTTTGTAAAAGTACAGCACAACTCGCCCATTTTCCAATGTATACATCAAGGTTGGGTGTTAAAGCGTACGTTTATGCATCAGTGTCTACTAAAAACTGAACGTTTCTCTCATTGTTTTTTTTTTAAGCTTTTATACCAATTACAACCGCTCTGTTATAAATATGAAAACCCAAACCAGGAGACTAATAACAAGAAGAATTCTTTATTGAAACGTGTTGGTTGTTGTGCAGTTAAACAGCATCTTCATGAAGTCCAAGAGTCTACCAGAGTCATCAGGATTCACTTATGTAGAGTTCAGACTAGAGGTCTGTATTCTCACAGCTGGAACAACAGTAACTCCAGTAGAAAAAAATATCCAAATACGTCGTTTTAAACTGTAAAGAAATCTGTGTTTTTAAAACTAATGAAGACAGCAGAAGTCAATGATTCATTTTCATTATTCAGCTTGACGTGTTTACTGTTCAAAATAATATAAATGTTTCTTAAACATAAAATATATCGTGTTCAAAGGGGAAAAAGTTTTTGTTTTTTTCAGGGTGTCCGCAGGGTCTTAAAAAGTCTTAATTTTCAAAAACTAAATTTAAGCCCTTAAAAAGTATTACATTCACTGAAATATGCTGTTGTTAAATACTTTTAAACAGGTCTTAATTTTCCACGTAAAGCTATGGCCAACCGATACAACCAACAAATCCATCTAAAAAAATGTTTAACAAAATTAACATTTATTAACTATTTAGCAATATGGTTAAATTGTCTTCCTTACATCCTTACACCAACATTTGTTTAAAAGGTCTTCGATTTTGCATAAATTTATGTTGTGCATAAACTTTGCTTATTATAGCTTTTAAAACGTCTTTTTTAAAAGAAAGGTTATGCTAATAAAATATGTATGTATATAACAAGAGTTAGCTTGTTTTGACACATTTTTTAAAATGTGTGACTAAGAAAAATCTGAATTTTTATTTAAATGGGGCAAGTGAAAAAAAAATACAGTGGTTATTACTGAAAATTATTAGCGTTTTACCATGTGACAGTCTGAAATTTCATTTATAATGGTCTTAAAAAGTCTTAAATTTGACAAGATGAAACCTGCAGACTCCCTGTTTTTATCCAGACATTTAAAAAGAATATATTTCAGAGCAGTAATCACAATACCATCAAACAGTGATTTTTATCCAAGGTTATCATCCCGTCAGAATCTTATACCAGCCCATGCCTAATTACTAGTTCTTGCTTTTTTTTCTTCTTCTTTTTTTTTACTATTGGGAAACCCATATCATGCAGGTCTGATGTATGAGAGTCTTTTTCATGCATCAGAGACGCAAATGGAATAAAATTACCCCTTGAGCGATAATACCTCAAAGTTTTACCCTTTAGCAGTCATAAGATTGGAACCTCAGGTTTAAGGTGGCACTCATGTCTCATCACAAAGGGGCAAACAAAACTGACGTTTAGCCTAAATGACAGTGGCAGACAGAAACCAACATTGACAATCCTTGCACAACCAACAGTTTTATCTGTCATCTCTCTCTTTTGGTAGTACCCAATTTCAACGTGAGATTTTGCGGGATCTAGACAAAAATTGTGTCCCGTGCAGACTTCTAGTTCAAACTGCATGATTTTAGCCCCGATTTTGACTCACTGAAAGGTTTTGAGAAATCGCAGACAAATGCCTGAAATCACAGGCAAATCGATTCTCGTTCACATGAGTAACAATTAGACAATATGAACTATCAAAGACGCGATCTGAGAGAGAATAGCCGATGAGGCTCTGACACCCGTGAGATATTTGGCATGCTAAATATCTAGAGCTGTCGGCTATTCAAATCATACCGTGTGAAATGTGTATCTGCAGGCCAGCGGGAGAAGTTAAAAGCACTTCTTTTTGGTTTATTTGAACCCAAGAAATAGAGGAAAAACTAGTGGAAATTCGGCAGCACCTGTGCCTGATTGACATGTCATCTGAGCAATACCACAACTGGGTCGAAAAAGAAAAATGTTTGAGAGAAAATTGCTAATTCCCTTCAAAAGCCACGGGAGCAAAATAAGTACATTTTGTACCTAAATTCTTCTCTCATTATGTAGGCTAGGTTATAACAAAACATATATTACATCACTTCTTGCATGTGTTTGGTTGTGAAACGTAGTTTGTGAACCGAGACAAAGTTGTCGCCATTTCTAGTCTAACACAAGTCTGCAACAAGTCTAATATGGGACAGAGTCGTCTTGTCCATTATATGTTTAGGAGGGGGCAGAGTTTATAGGTGGACACAGTTAAACAAGTCAAGTAAATGTGGTAAGTAGGTAATGGAACCTGTCCAGCCACTGCCCATACAAGTTTATCAACAAAAGAGTTTCTTTGATCTGAATGAATCCACAAAAACAGAGGCACAGTCATTGAAACCCTGCCCGTAGCATTTGCATCACTTTGGCTCAGCTAGTGCTCAGGAAGGCAATAGGTTTAATGTATCCGTCACCTGGGCTGCTATAGTTTTAAATTAAATTATATAATTAAAACATGTATATACAGGGCTCGAAATTAACTTTTTTACTTGGTAGCACCGGTGCTCCCAACTTCAAATATTTAGGAGCACCAAAAAAATTTTAGGAGCACCAGAAAAAATTTAGGAGCACCCACCAAAAATGAATGAGCACCTCTGCAAATAGTTTTTAAAGGGATTTATTGTATTTTAAAACAACATTAAGAAGACTGACAAAAACCAGAAACAACTATCTAACTAATGCTGCGAAGACATTGATATTTGTGTGCAATAATTCCAAAATGAATGTCTAATAATTAGGCCATAGAATATTAATGATGATAAAAAATGACAATAATAGTAATGATTTCCATTTCTCATTATGATGCTGCCTTGAATGTGCATGAATGTAGGTTATCTGCTATAAAAAGTCTGTTACTTTATGAAAAATAATAGTATAGTATAGTATAGTATAGTTTGCATCAAACAAAAATGAAGCATTGCAGTAAGAAATGTTTTTTGTACAGCTGTTTTATAAGCATGTCAATTAATATGCATGTAAATATTATTTCTGCTACAAAACAAACAAAAGATTATAATAAATAATTCAATTCAATGATGAAAGCTGCAAAGCAGTCATCAGTAAATAAAAAAAAAATAATATACAACTCAAAAAAAGAATAGACAAAAGAAAGTAAGTAAAGTCTCACTTCTATCACTCTTTAAAAGTTTTGGTTTCAGTTTGTCAATTTAAAGGTTCAGTCTGAGCTGATTTTCATTTTTCTGAGTTAGTGGAAAGCTGGCGAGTCAGCTGACCCATTTTATGAGCAGGCAGAGCAGGACTCTTGCGCTAACGATCGGCGCAATACCGGTCTTTGTTATGAGCCGCAGTTTCAGTGTAAACTTAGTAAAGGCGAGCTTCTTTGGCGATGATATGTACAGTATTAGATTTGACTTTTAGCGGACATTTGCGCTGAACACGCAGTGAATGCAACGCATCGAGATTCTGCCACCTTCTCCAAGAAGCGCGTACTCGATTGATCTCAGCTGGCGGATCATTATTCACCACGTGACGTGTCATGATGGCTTTCATCTGCGCCTCAACTTTAGGTGGGGTTTGCAAACCTGTGTGCTTTAAGTTTTCACTCTTCAGCCATTTGTATTTCCCGTGGTCATAAAAGCTCCTTCCCTGTCATCTGACAGCGGAAAGTCTTGAGTGATTGACAGCTAATATGAACCAATATAGCGGCAGGGAAGAGCGATTCAGCACGTTTTTACAAAAAATCAAAACAGGTCGCACTACAACCATTATCTGCAGTCGCACTAATGCGCCCAAATATATTATGAGGTCGCATAGATAAATTTTCGGGCGCATATGCGACCAAAATGGTCGCAATTTCGAGCCCTGATATATATTGATATAACTTTTCACTTATATCAATATATATCACTGTTAATTTGAAACTAGATTATATACATTTTTATTTCTACAACTCCAATCAATTGTATCATACAGTCCTGTAGGTTTAAAAACTAATGTTTCCAAACTGGTGGGTCGATTCCCAAAAGTGGGTCATGTAGTGGTTTTGTGATGAATGGCTTTAATTTTGAAGGACGTGTGTGAAAGCTGTTGATGCTTCAGTCAGATGTGGTGTGCGCTTGAGGAAAACACACTCTCCTAAAGGGCGATTTAATCAGAATGGAAGGATCTAGTTCGTTTTCACAAGCATGACACTTCATGGCAAACACCAGTCAAGATAAAATACTTCATTTTGTTAGTAAGTGGCAGCCGTGTTAGCTGATCAGGTTACTGATCAGATTATTAATAACTTATCAAAGAACATTTCACTGAGCTCATACCAGAGCACTGAAAACACAAAGTAGTTTTATACTGTATGTTCACTTCAATTCACTTCACGTTTATTTTTAAAGCACTTTTACAATGTAGATTGCGTCAAAGCAGCTTAACATAGACTTTCTAGTAAATTGAAACTGTGTGAGTCCAGTTTTCAGAGTTAAAGTTCAGTTTAGTTCAGTTCAGTGTGGTTTAAATTTCACTGCTGAAAGTCGAAACACTGAAGGCCAAATCCATCGATGCGCAGCTCCACAAGTCCCAAACCAAGCAAGCCAGTGGTGACAGGAATGTGCCATCAAAAATCCGATTCAATGGTAAAGCTTAGGCTGCAAGGTTATTACCCTTAGGTTATTAGCCTCAGATTTTTAAATGAGCTTTTATTTCAAAACTATTCTTTTAAATTTCCTGTACATTTAAATTGACTTTTATTTTCTAAATATTTGTGAAAACATTTCGATTTCGGTTTTAGTTTTAGTAAATCAGACAAAATTCTTGCAATTAAAGATTATACTGTAAAAGTAGTTAAATATTCCTAGTTTATGTGTTTAGACAAATAAAGTAGATAGTGTAACACCTGGGTTCACTAGAAGAGGGCACAGGATTGCAGGATATCGAAACACGTAGATTTATTAACAATCAATTACATGGATGAACACAGGAAGAACATGGGGTGACAGCAGACATCAACAGAGAGAGGGAGATCACAAAGAGAATACCCGACCACTAATGACTAAACACAGGAACTATGAATACAGTGGGGATGATGAGACTGATTACATACAGGGGATGAAGACAGGTGACACTGATGACCATGATGACATGGCGGGAACTAGAACAAAGAAGTACATGGGTCACATGGTCACATGACGAAAACAAATGCACATGGAAGACAGGGTGTGACAGATAGAATAGCTTTTACCTTAATATAGAAAAGTGTTTGTTATCATGCACTTGACTTAAGTGTTTGTCTAAAAAAAGCACATACACGTTCTCTATATATATACGTTCTCTAAACAGTTGCAGGTCAAATTGTCCCACACAGAATAAGTGATTATTAATTCTTATAATGTTTATTATTTTTGCCAATTCTTATTTTTTATTTCAGTTTTTTTTTTTTCATTTGTTGGGAATTTTTTACTTCATTTTAGGTTTAAGTTTTTTTGTTTTCTTAATGGCAATACCAAGATAAAATTATTGCCGAAATGACATGCATACATCAATACAAAATACCAAAAAATTCAAATTACATATACCTTACATAAAATTAAAATATATTCCATGTTATGGTCCATGGGAGTTGCTTGGATTTGTCGCTTTCTCCCTCTCCGTTACTTTTGCTCTCTCCCTGTCATTCGCTCTTGCCCTACACCTTTTGTTACACTTTTTTCACCTTCACAGGTATCTGCTGATTGGATCCCGAGCCTGTCACTCTTCAATAGGGCGTTTCCTCGTGGACCAATCTGGCCTCATCCTCTGGACTTGACCGGCACACCTTGCTGTTCAGTGCTGTGTGTGTGGGTTTGTGTTGTGTACGCTCGCTTCTTTTCGTGCATTTATTATTTGTTTCTTCTGGTTGTCTCTAAACTAATACAAACATTTGCAATTCCAATATACTTTATCATTCCTTTTTTGTGGAAAAAGGAATAGGTAATCAGGTAGCACAATATACATTTTGCCCATAGCTGTATGAGTGTTCAGAAACATTAGGTAAGCGCCGCTTTTTGCATTTTTGTTTATTGCTTGGAAAGCATATTTAGTTGCATCGAATGCACCGAAGATTTCGGTTTCTTTTTTGATTTGGTTTTATTTCCATGATTGTTACGATTTATTTTCAATTGCACATTACAAAGCCCATTCATGCCTCTCTTTTCTTGGCTTAATCGTATTCCCTTACATACAAAAAAAAAATTAATTAAATGTTAAAGCTGTTTGTTCTTGTTTGTATCCACCCATTTTATTCAGTGATAATAAAATAGTTTTCGAAATATTAAGTTTCCCTTCCTAGACACCTTTTCAAATCATAAAATTCCACATTACCCATTGCAAAATATGCAAAGTTACAATAATAAACTAACAAAACATACTTTTACATCAATCTATTCACACACAACCAGCATCTTAACATCAAAGACCAAAATGATTAAAAGCAATTTAGAAACTGTAAAAATAATTCTTGAAAGTGCCAGTGTCCACTTTATTTCGTTTAACAAACATGTTTTTTGACCTATAGTTTCAGTCTTACTTTACTAAAATAACCTTATAGGTCTAAGTTGGCTTTTTAGGTAAAAAAAAAAAAATATATATATATATATATATATATATATATATATATATATATATATATATATATATATATTTTTTTTTTTTTTTTTTTTTTTTTTTTTTTTACTGTGTACAAAATACAGTCAGACATAAAGATCATGCTTGTTCCATTACTTTTACAGAAAAAAGTAGGTTAACACAAACACATTTTTGCTATTTGTTTTAAAATAAAATGTCTCTCGCATAAGGAAAATAGGCTATGCTTGTGTATCACTTAATTATAAGCAGCAAAAGAAATTACCAGCATGCAACTTATTTTTAAACAACTGTGGTGGCTCATAACACTTCACTAAATTTATTGCATCAACAAAAACTAGTTTGGGACTGCTATGTAATGCTAATTCATCAGTAGTAGATGAGTGTGGTGGTATGCATATTGAATATATTTATATTTATGCATAAAAGGGAAAAATGGTTCATGGCTTAACTGCCTAATGTGGGTCTGAGGTTGCAAATCACATCAGGGTTAGGTAACATGAACTTAAAATTAGATAAATCAAATTGTTTGCTGATAATTATTGCAATAACAATATCAGTGATACTCCCTAGTTCATACTACTAGTTTTAGTAACAGCTAATTTCTGAAAAACTTGGCATACTGTTTGTTTATTCTGAAAGATGCTCATTGGCAGTTTAACCATTAGAGAATATTTACAATACTTCCCAGCCCTACTATACACTCCAAAATGAATGTTCAGAGGCAATATTCAATACCTTGCAGCTCATTATTTTCAGTTAATGTAACTTTCTTTCTTTCCTCGCCCCTCCTTCCTGCTATTTGTTTCTGTTGAAAAACACTTGTGGCATTTTCACTCAGTCAAACAATAAAATATTAATCATTCAAAGTTGAGAAACAAGTTGATGTCCATTTGCAATTCAAATTACCGTAGACTTCCTGGCAATTAATTTCCACGCGCGCGTCTCCCATCATGTGTCTCCAGTTATCTCTGTTCAGAACTTCATTTCCAGTGGTCTTTGTATCCCCATCTATCAGCACTGTCAACACAAAACTCACCTTATGGCAACGTAATATCACTCACTAATCACTAGATACCCTTCAGTGCTGAACCACACATAAACAACAGGCTTCACGCAGAACACAAAAATCAAATAATGTTCAAAGATTTAGGTTCACACATCCATAAGATTGTGCTACTGTAATTGTTTTTAAGTTACCTCCAAAATAAAAACAGCACTTTCACCTGCATTTCAAACTTAAATCCACCTAAAGCACTGAAAATCCTCTGATTCCAACGGGCAATAATCTACAGGACACAATAACACACGAAAGGTCAGAGAGGTAGAATCTGAGCTTGCAGGCACACATCAGATCAAAGCAGCAGCATGTTTCACATGATTTTGTTCATTAGTTTTGCAAACTCAAAGTATGATTTCATAACCGAAACCATGTGCACATTTATCAAGGGGTTTAAGAGACAGTTGACGTGTGTAGGACTCGATTTCATAGCCAAAAACCCATGTTTACTCGATACACTGACAGGGCTTGGGTGTTTACTTTTTCCCAAGGAGCATGTGCACTGAAATATTTAGGCAGGCTCTGGAAATGTATCAAATAATTGGGTAACACTTTAGTTCGAGAATCAATTCTCCCCGTTAACTAGTGGTTTATTACTACCTGGCTATTATAAAGATATTGGCTGTTTTATAATTCACATATTTTTGTATGATCATATTCTATATCCGTAATACTAAATCTAACTTAACTATTAATAAGTGGCAAATGAGGTGTGTATAAGGATTGAGACAAAAGTAGTTCATGTTTTATTAATTGTGAGAATTTTACCTAATACAACAGTTATTTTTATATACAATTGTTGTTTTTCATAATTGTTTAACCTTTAACACAGGTGAGTGGGCTTGACAAACCACCTGTAGAAAACGCACACTTTGAAAAACATTTAACTTTAAAGATGCAGTATGTAAGTTTGACACTCAGTAGTTGAACTAGGCATTGCACACCTGGTTCAAAACACACACAAGCGCAGGTTTGATGACATCAACAAAAGTGTGCCTGACAATCGAACCTAAAGACTGATTTAAAACGATGTTTTAAATAAAAGCAATGGCACGCGATAGAAGGATTATTTTCCATATTAAAAGAAGTTTTTGCTCTAATCGGCAACTGAAACTTATATTTTAGAAACGGCTTCTATTTCTTGCAGCTGAACAACAGCACAAACTGACAATGTTTACCTCAGGTACACCTCATGTGCTTTATTCAGTGTTAAATGCAAACAATGCGAGTTTGAACACCATTTTACATGACATTTATTGCCGTACTACTGAAAGTAGCAGCAGATATTGTTGTTTACCTCAGATCTTGAAAATAAAAAAATCAACAACAGTTTGAAACTGAACTTCAGAACTGTGACTCAGTGCAAACCAACACACGTCATTGATTCAGCATGTACATTTAATAATGTTAAAGAGGTTTTATATGTATTAATTAGATTATAAACCTTACCATTCGTTGGAGTGCAGTGAGTGCATTATTATGTGCTTCTAAATGGCTGTATTTAAATTTCTGTCATGTTTCGTGTGGTGCAAACAGCCAAATTGCTCATCACTGCAAATCTAGTCACATAGTGTGTTGTTGGGACACGGGGTTACAATGTAATCTGCTCACCTATTTCTTTAAAACAAAGCATTATTTATTAAGTGTGAGTGAGGACAAAGGTAAGTGGGTTTGACAAACCACCTGCAAAGACACTTTTCTCTCACATCACATTTCCCCTCATAACTCTAGACTAAATGTAAATGCTAATAAATGAATAGGACATTAATAAGCATAATTTATTACAATAAACAAAGCACAAGAGCTTTTTGTTAAGACTTTTGCCCAATTTCAATTACACCCCTAAGCCCTTCCCCTTAGCCCACCCCTCGTTTTGCGTGTGCCCGTGAAGGGATAGTGGTTTCCAGAAAACATCAACCACAGCTGCGCCCGGAAGGAGATCCACAAATTACAATTTTTTTTGTCATTACCATGAATTTTTACAACAAACAAACACGTTTTAATATATTCATAACCGCATTCGTGTTTTACAGTCATGCTTTTGAAAAAAAAAAGCACTAAAATAAAAACTGCTAAATTTCGTAATCTATTCGCGATCTATAATCCCTAATAATAACTTCTGTACAGCAGTCCCACAACATTCTTACACTCGATGACACTCGATTACTCAGTCAAAAAAGTCTAGTGGATGGGAATGGCCTTTTTAAGGTGTCTGCTATAATGTTAATGTTGTTTTGGTGTGTTTACATGGATGAATATGGCCATTGTGTAAATGCACAGTATTTATAATTATTATAATTATTTATAATTTATAATATTATCTTATTGCCACATTAGATCGTTATGATAACATAATATATGTCTTCAGTGATTTCCTGAAGATAAATAGCAAAAAATACCACAACTGGAAGAACTACAGCAGTCGCGATCGTCTGATCTCATATAAAGCAAGAGATGGCGATGACATATAATGACGTGTGCAGGTGCTGTAGTGCTGTCCCAATTCTTAGGGGATTCTTAGGGATTCTTAAATTTTGAAGCCCTTCCCCTTAACCCTCGGCTGCAAGGGCCAGGGGGAAGGGGAAGAGGTAGGGGTACAAAAATAGAATTGGGATTGGGCCTATATCTGCTTAAAACTGTATTAATAATGCGGAACTAGCTAATTTTGATTTCTTAATGAAAATGTTATTTTTAGTAATTCATATAAAAGATTTTCAACTTCTATGATTATAACCATGCATTACTTGCATACTAAACAAATGTAATATGGTAAGCATATTTTCACAAACCCCAAAAATGATTGCACCTTCAAGCCCTGAACGATGTATAGCACAGCTCACAAACACATCCATGAAGATCAAAGTTCATCTGATGCACACTGTTTTAAGGGCATGTGAAAGCAGATTTCCAGATGAATTCACACCACAGTCTGCATGAAAATCTACAGCTTGCCCATCAACAATGTATAACTTACATCTCTACATGCTTTCAAAAGACACAAATTACGAATTAATGCATTTTGCATTGCCTCTGTCTCTGAATAAACAGCTTCCAGTGTGCAAATTGCTTGCTCCATATCTTGTGACACATTCATACAAAGACAAACTTTGGTGTGAAATCTTTAAAACTTCAATAACACCGATCAAACTTGTCAGGAAAAGCAAGAGTGATTGGACTGACATGGTTCAAAATCACTATTAGTTTTCAGCAGTGTCAGACAGCATCTGATCGGCTGGCGCATACGAAGCGGGTGGGAACGAGACGGGTGCCAGGCAAGGAGATTTAGCCCTCGAGGAATTCATTACTGCAACCGTTATCCAGCCAAAATAATTAATGAATTAATGAGGGGAGGAGAGAGTGAGAGAGAGAAAACACACCGCATTTCACAGCTGAAATTCTCTTTTAGTTACAACTTGAAAGAGAAACATGAAATACAAACCCACCCTGCAGATTCTCCCCACAGGCCTGCGCTTCTTGTGAGGAAATGAGAACCATCGCATGACCTTTCACTTATTTAAGCTCCTCCCACTGAGAATCTCACCCAAATACTAGTAGAATGGGAGTGGCTTAATATAGAATAGGGAGGAGTTTAGTATGGACTTTGGGGAGGAGTTTATAAAGCTAACAGAACTTTGGGAATATGGGTCAAATTTCTAAAAGTCTTGCTTCCTTTTTTTACATCTGGTTTAATTTTATCCAGTCTCTTTCTTCTCTCTCCACAGACACAGAATGAAAGGGATATGTTGGAAGAGAGTAACAGACTTTTACTTGACCTTATTCAAAACCCCCATGCAATGCTAAAATACATTCAGGGTCAATGTCAGGTTGACATCTAAAAAGCCAACATGAAAGGTTGATCGCAACCCACTTTACTTCCATATGACATTTACTAATCAGACAGGATAAATCAACAAGGACATTCAAAATGAGGTTTACATGGGGAGAAAATCATCACATTTGATTGAAACAAAAACATTTATTAAGAAACACAACAAGGTTGATTTGGATTTAGAGGGGGTTTTCTTATTTGGCAAGCTAGGTAGGAATAATCTCTAGTGTAGGAGGTTCTTAATAGCCGCATTTCCACGGTCGGACCAGAGCGAACTAGGGCTTTGATCGGGCCGGGCTAATCGCCTGGGAGGTTGACCAGTGAGGCCGAAATCATGTTGTGTTTCCACTGTCAGGTCAATAACTCACAGAGCAAGGCAAGTATATTTATTAAGCACATTTCATCCATGGTGGCAATTCAAAGTGCTATACATAAGTATTAAAGAGACAAGTATAAGTAAATAAAACAGATAATAAAAATGATTTTAAAAAAGAGATTAAAATGTGTTAAAACAGGTTATAAAAGAATAAGAAAAATGAAAGAAAATCATAATTGTGCGATCTGTCGGACGTAGCACAGCGCTCATTCAGTAAAGGCATAGCTAAACAGATTACTTGATTTGTACCTAATGTTGGAGCACATCTGATCATTTCTGTAAGCTAATTCCTGCAGTGAGGGGCGTAGTAGCTGAAAGCTGATTCACCCTGCTTTGACCGAACTCTTGGACATTTTAATTTATATGATGCTAAAGATCTGAGTGATCTATTAGGTTTGTATTCAGTCAGCATATCTGTAATATATTAAAGTCCTAGGCCATTTAGTGTTTTATAGACAAGAAGTAATGCTATAAAATCTATTCTGAAGGTAACTGGGAGCCAGTGTAAAAACCTGAGGACCGATGTGATGTGCTTTGATTTTCTGATTCTGGTCAGAATGCTAGCCACAACGTTCGAGATGAGCTTTAACTGTCTGAGGAGACCGTTACAGTAATCCACCCTGCTGCTGATAAAAGCGTGAACAAGTCTTCACTGGAAACAAAGCATCTAATTCTTGCAATGTTTTGGGGATGACAGTATGCTGATTTACTAACTGATTTGACATGACTATTGAAACTCAGATCTCACTCCAGAGTCATCCGATTCTTGACCTTATTTTTTGCTGTTTGACCCTTAGGTCCCGTTTACACTAGTACGTTTTAGCTTTAAGATGGTGTTTTAGAATGAAAATGATCCGCGTCCACACTAGCGTTTCACCCACTGTTTCTGAACAGCTCTCCGTCTACACTGCACCACTGAAAACACACACACTGGCATACGCTGCAGCATATCTACCCAGATGAGAGCTGTGCTCGTCGGATTGTTCTTCAAGGATCTACCTCTGGATCTAATCTCACTATATTTGTTAAACTTGATTTTCAAATCATCTTGTTGTCTATATCTAACAACATATTCCCCGACTTTGGTCTTTTGAAACTATTTCTTGTTCTCAGGTAACGTGTTTTGGCTGAGCGCAAAGAGAAGTTAATAATTAATATGACCATGTATATTCTGTGTACTGACTGATTACTTGCCTTTATTTCCTATAATGTATAAACTTATTGTACGTTATACTTTCATAATGGCCATTATTGATTAATAAAACTGATATTCAGTAAAAGAGGGTATGTTTCATATTTTCAATGAGAATGAAAGGAGTAATGTTATAGGCCCCGTTTTGTTATAAATATGCATACAGTGAAGATGACGTATATAAATATGTAGCTACATGATGCCTCAACATTTCTGTTAAGTTGCTAATATCAAACTGAAATGTTTTGATTTTATTGTTAAGAAACAATGTAGCCAGGGTGAAATGAATAAGATTATAAAGTACACTGTTCCCTTTGAAGATTTACCCAATATGTCCTCTGGAGTTTGTTTTCCATATCAAGCTTGTAAAGTCTGAACTTACAAGGAGAGGATGCAGGACTGAACTGTGTGTAGGCAACATAATATTGAAGGAAAAGCCCTCAGATAGGCCAATGTCTGGAGCCACGCCTCAGTTTTCAGAAGTCTCCTTTTTCCCCCATCCACACTGAGACACAGCAACAACATTTTAGAATAAGAATGTCCTCTTCAGCGTTTTCAAAACGATCCGTTTTGGCCCTCGAAAAACTCTGGTGTAGTGTTGACGGATGACGTAATCATAGCAAAACAAACTGCGTTTTAAAACTAAAACGTTTTAGTGTAAAAGGGGCCTTAGAGACAAGTTTTCTCTTTGTTTAACTGAAGAAAGTTTTGCCACATCCAACTGTTAATTTCATCAATGCATTGGCAGAGGGTGTCAATTGGCGGTAGTCATTAGGCAGTAAGGCTAAGTAGATCTGAGTGTCATCAGCATAGTTTGATTTTAATAGCCTATAGCTTATTTTATCTAGATCTATGGCCTGACAAAGGTGAATACATAATTTGTAAAGTTTTACGTCTTTCTGTTGTATTCATATGTTGTACTATCTCCAAAAGAAAGAAAGAAAGAAAGAAAGAAGCTGCACGCAGCAACAACAGAGCTTGCAGCAAAGAAATATCACTTATTAAATTAAAACTAATTATCATTTTATGCAACAGCCTTAAATGTAAAAGGTAAACATAGGGGGGATCAGTAGCTATGCTTTTTCTTTCCCTTATTTATTGGCACATGTACTCGTGCGTGACAGGAAAACTAGTGTAATGACAGCAGCACACCATCTTGCATACTTAGGTCTCTGCTTTCACTCCGCCCCAAGCCCCAGCTGGCTCGGTTTGGCCCAAGGTATTTGGTGGGCCGAAAAAGTCAGCCACTGGGCCCAAGAATACTCTGCTTAGGCCCGATCAGGCCCCGTAAGGGATTATGGAATGCACTGGCTAGCTAGCTTTAGGTGTGACAGAGGAAACTCAGCTAATGTCTACTATTAAAAGGTCAAAATCTGAATTTGTTTAAAGGTCAGAAGTGCGGAACCATTAATATTAACTAACTTGTTTTAATAAACTTCCATAACATACATCACAAGTCAAAACTACTTATTTTTCTTTAAATAAAGTGGCATTTGCAATCAAAACACATTAAATACAATGCAAGTGTGGCAAAACCACTAATATAGTATGTTTTGTACAAAAAAAAAACAACAAAAGGTAAGCCAATAGTATCTGGATGCATGCCAACTAATTCTCATTAGATTATAAGTATACTGTTAGGTTAGGGTTAGTGTAAGTTGACATGTACTTGCAAAGTTTTTATAGTCGGTTAAATATCTGTTAAAAGAGAATATCAACAGATATTAAGCAGACAGTCTACCAATACTCAAATGGACCATCAAAATAAAGTTACCAAATGTCTTTGTGCTGGCTTGTGGCAAAATAAATGCATACCTATCTGTGCATACAACTTTGAACTGTTTATTCTCTTCATCAAGTTTTCTTTTCCGTGAGACACACATCTTCATTCATTCAAGCAATCGCTTTGCTGTAGTTTGTTAAAGCAGGAGCGCATGTGTGCGCAATTAGCCTTGTATGATCACCTAATTTCATGACAACAGTCATGCACGAAATCTTATATTCCTAAAGAATATTTTGTCTTTAATTTCATTTCGGCCTGCATTTTATTATTTTTTTTTTTTTACAAAAATACAAACAACTAAACAGTTGATTTACTAGGTTTATGCATTTTTAATGAAGAAAGTCCACAATTTGAATCCGTTATGCATAGTCTTGCAATGCGAAATGGAGTCTGGAGTCTTTGTGAAGCCCTGCTCTATTGCAATAACTGTTAGAGTGGTTTTAGTGTGGCCTTCTGAACACAGTGCACACTAAAGTTCAGAAATTGCCAAATGTGATGCAAGTCAAATAACTTGTTTATCCAGTAAATTAAATCTTTAAAACTAAGCTTTAATTTCCAATGAACTTGTCCGGGAAAAAGGAAATCCCTTTAAAATGTCTTTTCTGTTGTTCCTCCACTGAAAGAAAGAGAGTGCCAGTGTTTCTCTCATTAAGACACAGAGAGGGAGTCATGGTGCGTGCTAACAGTTTGCCATTGCACACTGCTGCAGTGTGATCAATTAAACAGCTGACTCTCTCACGTTTACACCGCTATCACACGGAGGTGCAATAAATTTAATTTATTTTTTTGTGCCAAGGATTTGTGCGTTGCATGCATAATTTTAGTATGATCATTAAAATAGCAATTCTTTAGGGAAAGGTCACTATTCCTGCTAGAAAATAGAGCCTGTGAGAGACTATATTATACAAAACAAGTGAAAAATTAATTAACTTAAAATTATTTATAGGGGCAGCATAGTGGCTCAGAGGTTAGCACTGTCGCCTCACAGCAAGAAGGTCGCTGGTACGAGTCCTGGCTGGCAGTTTGCATATTCTCTCTGTGCTGACGTGGGTTTCCTCCTGGTGCTTCGGTTTCCCCTCAGTCCAAAGAAATGCCATATAAGTACATTGAATAAACTAAATTGTGTGCTGCTGGAAGGCGATCTGCTGCATAAAACATATGCTGGAATAGTTAGTTGTTGGTTCATTCAGCTGTGGCGACCTCTGAAATAGAGACTAAGCCGAAGGAAAATTAATGAATGAAAACTATATATTTAATATAATAAATTTAAATTACACAAATATGCTGCAACTTATAACATACTGTTTTAGCCACATTAAAAATCTATATATGCATCCATCTAAATAAAGAGATGCATACATCTAAAAATAATTAAAGTTATCCTTTCAATAGACCAGTGGAAACAAAGCAAAAAACAAAACAAAAAAAGTGGTTTATTGTTGCTCTCCACTGCAGCAGGATGCATGTGTGTGTATTGAGTGCGTGTATGTGTGTGTCACTCTTGAAAGGGCACCAGCCCCACAGGGGGCCCCCCTGCCTGAGACCCGCCGCCTGCCATCCATCAGAACACCATAGTTAGCAAAAACACTCAGCCACAACCTGCCAAAACCCACAGTCGTAATCGGTACATCTCCAGCCTATAAAGTAAGAGGGTTGTGTGGATAGAACAGTTAACTCACTCTTTGGTTACATACAAGGTTTATGATGCACAAACCATTCATCATCTTCTAATACTGTGTCTTCCACGATCCTCCTTTTTCATTCTGCGATTTAAAGAAATCCTATTATGTTATGTTATGTTTAAAGTTCTCATAAAATTAAAATACTTTAAATTATCTTTAAATACTATTAAAATATTAGTATGGGAATATTACGGATATATGTATAAGCTAGTGTGCTCCAAAACTGGATTAAATGTTGTGTTTAAATGATATAAATATCCAAAGTTTTTGTGACATGTCTTTCTTCAGATTCTCATTAAATCTTCCGACCAATCAAATGCTTTCAATTATCCGACATGCCCCACTCCTACATAAGTATGAAACAATAAACTGATTTCACTATTATCCGCACTTAAACCATCACGGTTAATTAACCGTAAAGGCTTATCAACACCGTGTTTCTGCATAGAACAAAAGGGCCAAAACAAAGTTATGCCAACTTAACGCTTATTTAAAGTTCGGAGCTTGTATACCAAGGCTAATATGGTTCGCAACACAATGTGGCATCTCTCTGAACACTGTAACAGGTTAAAAACAGTCGTCGATGCTATTTCTTGTATATTAATGAAGTTAAGAGCACGCTGATTGGCGGTCTGGAAAGACATGAAAGTCTTTCTCATGAATTAACGCTGAAAACTTAAAGACGTCACATTGTACATGCCGGTGCAGACATCCAGTTTCTATGCTGGAATTTACACAAGGATCTAATCGACTTGACATAGCTCCAAAATTTCCGAAATAACGCAAAAACAACAAATTTTCACTTTTTAGTAAAATATGTGTCCTAATAGTGTTTTTAGCAACATGTGATATATATATATATATATATATATATATATATATATATATATATATATATATAATGTCAACATCTCAAAAAAAAATTTTTGGTGTTTTGTGACCCTTTAAGGAATTTTCTGTAATTTAACGGTACATTTCTATAACTGAAGGTATGTTATTTTACAGTAAATTTCTGTCATTTAACGTTTGTTATTTTACAGTAAATTTCTATAATTTAATGTCCATTATTTAACAGTAAATAAATGTAATTTAACATTCGTTATTTTACAGTAAATGTCTGTAATTAAATGTCTATTATTTAACAGTAAATATCTGTAATTTAACGTTCGTTATTTAACGAACATGTCTGTAATTTAACGTTTGTTATTTAACGGTAAACTTCTGTAATTTAACATTCGTTATTTAACAGTAAATATCTGTAATTTAACGTCCGTTATTTAACGCTTAATTTCTGTAATTTACTTTTTTTTCAGCATCCTAGTGGAATTTTTTTTACAGTATGACAGAGCTGCCTTATATACTGTACTTCTACACTGTATAATCCAACAAAATAAAAAAATTCTTTCTTGGAATAAAACACAAAAGGCTACCACCTGAAGACACAAGAAAACACACACATCAAGAAGTAAGGCAGATCCAATAGATGCATTTTAAATGGAATTTAGAAAGGAAACATTTGATGGATTTTCCAATCAGCTTTGTTGAAGCAGTAGCCACTAAAGCCCCTTCAAATTGTCAGAAGTTCCCCAAGGCTCACCCTCCGGTCCTTTTCTAATTTGTTGTTCATGTTGAATTTGCCGTTTGAAGCACATCAGCAGAGTTAAAACAACATCTTTACATTCGGAACAAAGGAAGTGCTCTCAAATGGATCATCAGGTCCTTTTATAGTTTCAGTAATGACCTTAAACTTGACTTTGCCAGGTAACACATTTCCCAGCTCAATTATCCCCCTTCAATAGATTTCAAAGGTGTTCTTTAGAAGCATAAAAGCGTTATAATTAGCAGGAGCCCTCGCACACGTAATGTGCCAAACACAAAGCAGCTCAGTAGCTGTTAATTTCTTTGGCTGTCCTTACAGTTATGTCTCATCTCTGTTGATCCTTCCTTCCACACACATACAGAAACGCTCACACTTCCCAACACTCACCAGCCGAGCTTGAACCATGTGTGAAAGCCCTTTGTGCCTCTGTCTTACTCGTCTTCTGGTTGAGACTCAAGAGCTAAAACGAAAACAACTTTTCACCCCTCATATAGCGTACTCTGAAACATAACTAGTAGTTGGCAACAAAAAAAAAAGTGCAAGTGGAAAGGTGACACATTTTAGCACATAATAAAAAGCTAAACAAATCTGGCATGGAGCCCTGAATATATTTGAACTAAATGCAACCTTTAAATTAAAGTGGATTTCAGCAGGATTGAAACCAAAGTTTTACATTAAGATTAAATTAGGTTGATATTGGGTATTTACAGCAGACAGTTTACTTATTGGTTAACTGGACTATATCAATATGATACAAGAGCAAAGGTGTGTGTGTATGTGTACCTAATTAATACATTTAGCTTGGGATGGATGGATAGATATGGTCAATCAGACAGATAGAGACAATCAGACAGACAGACAATCAAACGGATAGAAAATCAGACAGACAGAGAGAGAATCAGAGAGATAAATATAGACAGATAATCAGACAGACAGATAGGTAGACGATATGACAGATAGACAGACAATCAGACAGACAGACAATCAGAAAGATAGACAGATAGACATAGGCAGACAATCAGACAGACAGACAGACAGACAGACAATCACACAGATAGACAGAAAGAAAATCAGACAGACAGACAATCACACAGATAGACAGACAATCAGACAGACAGATAGACAATCAGATAGATAGATAATCAGAAAATCAGACAGATAGACGACCAGACTGATAGATAGATGATCAGACAAACAGAAAATCAGACAGATAGACAGATAATCACACAGATAGACAGATATAAAATCAGACAGACAGACAATCACACAGATAGACAGACAATCAGACAGACAGACAATCACACAGATAGACAGACAATCGGACAGACAAATAGACAATCAGATAGATAGATAATCAGAAAATCAGACAGATAGACGACCAGACTGATAGATAGACAGACAATCACACAGATAGACAGAAAGAAAATCAGACAGACAGACAATCACACAGATAGACAGACAATAACACAGATAGACAGACAATCAGACAGACAGATAGACAATCAGATAGATAGATAATCAGAAAATCAGACAGATAGACGACCAGATAGATAGACAAACGGAAAATCAGACAGATAGAGAGATAGACAATCAGACAGATAATCAAGAGATAGACAATTAAACAGGCAGACAGAAAGAAAATCAGACAGACATACGATCAGACAGATAATCAAAGAGATAGACAATCAGACAGACAGACAGAAAATCAGACAGACAGACAGACAAAAAAATCAGACAGACAGATAGACAATCAGAAAATCAGACAGACAGACAACCAGACAAATAGATAGACAATCAGACAGACAGATTGACAATCAGACAGATAGATAGACAGATAATCAGACAGACAGACAGACAGACAGATAGAAAGAAAATTAGTAAGATAGACAGCTAGTTGTGGGTTAAATCTAAATCACTACGTGCAAAGACAAAAATTATATTAATTATTTTAATAATTATATAATTACAACAAAATAATTAAGATATTCACAAATTAATAACTTAACTCACTAACAATTAAGCAATTAACTACTCAAATAGTACAATTAATGGCAGCAAATACCAGAGAACCACTGGCCATATCTCACTTTAAAATCTGCATTTAATCCATGCTGAAACTGTCCAGACAACTAATTATTAACACAGCAAAAAAAAAGACAGATAGGAGGAGCACAAAGGAACTACATGATTATTTTGTTCAGGATCTCCCAAGCAGAGTCTCCAAGCAGCCCTCTCCCCCTGTGACCTCATCACAAAGTTAACACAAAACACACCGGGGTGACAGTAGTCCAGCAAAGTTCAAAGTCACAAAAATAAATGAATCCCAAAAAGACTATAGGGTCCATCGCAACCAAGCCACCCTTTTCAAAGTTCACATCAATGTACGGGCCCCTAAACGGTACATGTGCATGATCACACACAAATGCACACAAAAGTGCCTTCAGCAGAGCCAATTAAGACCAAGTCTTGTGTTAACTTGTCGTGCTGTCTGAGCAACAGCAGAAATACAGCCGTTTAGGCCAATCGGCTGCCATGGTGATGCTGTAAGAGAGGGTTAACGGCACTTTACCTCCTTAGTTTTCCTTTCTCTATAGGATGCATGTCATGACTACTACTAAAGGCTTTAAGCTGATAGTTCCACAAACAGTGACCAGGAGCCAGACTAGACTGTTTAAAAGGGGCAAACAAAATGAAAATGACTTTTTGTAATTGATAGTTTTCAGTCACACAACATGTGCGGAGACATAGTGGGCAAAAAAATAATGGTAACACTTTAGGTCACAATGCACACTCTTAACTACTGGCTTATTATCTGCCTATTAAGTTATTAACTGTTCATTAGTCGTTATAAAGTATGATCTTACTCTGCTTACCAAATCCTACCCAAAACCTAAACCCAACTTCTACCTTACTGACTATTAATAAGCAAGCAGCTAATTAGTAATTTATTACACTAACAGTGTTAGTTAATGGTTTGTTAATACCGTGAATTGTGACCTAAACCAAAATGTTTCGTTGGATGTAAGAATTGGTTGTGGGCGCTGTATAGGGATCGCAATTGCCCACAATTTAGGCTTGTGATCATATCTCAGTTCGGTTGACATGTGATGGAAACGTATCAGATGGAAAATGACCAGTACCTACTGCATTTCTATGGACATCCTAGTGCAGCTGCCATTATGGCCCATTATTTTAGTTAAGTTTTAGATATTTAATCATTGGTGACGGCGTCATCTAAGTGTCTGCTTCTATATTTAGTGTCGGTTTCTATTACTTACAATAATATTTGCTGGTAGGAAAAGTCTATTTTTTAATTTCTGCTATTTATAATTTGACTTTTTTTTATATACTTTAAACTGCACTTGACCTGCAAATTAGAATAAAAACTGTATAAAAAGCATACAAATGCACTGACAGTTATAGGTACCATGGATTGTTATGAGTCAATGGCATTACCGTTCAGCACAAATCCATAAATCTCTCTGTTCTGGCTGTTATGTATTTGTGTTATTTGTGCCCTGTTTGTTTGTTTGTTTGTTTGTTTGTTTGTTTGTTTTCCCCTCGCACTGTTCTCCAGTATCTGCTTTCATTATGCTCAGGTTTCGTTCATTGGTCTTTTCAGCTATCAGTCATTTCCTACCCGGTTACGCTTTTCCGCTTGTTTCCGTGTTTGTATTTATTGCGTTGTGTTTAGAAAAACCCAGTCTAACCGTGTATTTCGTTGTTGGCCCTGTGTGCACGTTATCCGTCCGTTATTCGTATATGCTTCTCAGTTTACGTGGTTTACAAGGCTTGGACGAAAGGGACAGGTAAGAAGGTCACGTGACATACATTTTGCAATACTTAGGACTACTCTTCTGAATGGTACATTAGGTTAGGGGCGAGATAGAGTAGACAGTCAGGACTTGGAAAACTTCGCGTATTAATTATATTGTTTTTACATAGTTTGTTAGCTAGATGCTTCTGGGACGTTAGATTTAGTTTGGGTTTTGTTCTTTTTATTTCTTTAGCGCCGCCCGCGTCCCTTTTGCCAGCTCTCTTGTTTTTCTCCGTCTTTATATTAGTTTCTTTGTTGTATATAATGTATATAGTATATTTTTGCTTTACTTACTTTTCCTTCATTCTGGATTTTGTTCACTTTTGGGAAATGTAAATAAAAACACATATTTTTGGCATTCCTTTGGTTGTCTTTTGCACATATTCACTGTTTGTATAAAAATATTTTAATTACCTAAATGTCAAACCCCACCATCCCCTAGCAGAACATCATGGGTTTGTAACAGCTTTCTCTGTAGGAATTCTATAAAGGCACTGCTCAGGTGTGTCTCCTTGTTGGCTAGTAATGTTAAACCTTTTTGCACAACAATTAATCAGCTTTTGGCTAAAAAAAAAAAAGAGAGAAATTACTCAGCAGGTGACTTGGCGGTCATCAGGAGCTAATAATGTTTTGCCCACAAGGACAAGAAAAGAGTGACTGAGTAATATGAGTGGACTTTAAACTATGGTTGAGCAGTGCTAATAATTTAGGGATGGGAAGATTAACCGATATGTATCGATACGCGGTCATGCGCGTGCAGGATGCGAGTGTATCGGTAGAGCAGCAGAGGATGAATGAAATTTTGGAAGCAAATCGAGATGCATCGGTTTTTGCGAGATGCATCGGTTTTTCCGAGATACAGCATATTTTTTTAATATAGAATGTATTTTTTATTTATTAACAAGTGTTGTCAACCTGTTTTTGGCGCATAATTTAATCGACCTACGTAAAGTAAGCCTTAGCAACGGATTTGCGGATGTGTACACTTACAATACAACTCAGTGTATCAGGTGTGCGGATGAAGCTAGTGGTGCGCCAGCAAAACAAACATTTTATTCCCCACTGAGTTTTAAATCTAAAGTATGGCAACATTATGGATTCTGCAAAAAGGATGGACGACTTGACAGGACTGATGCAATTTGCAAAATGTGCCGCGCATCTGTAAAATACGCGGGCAGTACGACTAATCTGATATCTCACTTGAAGCGGCGCAACGGTGTTGTTGTGAAAGCATCTTCCAGTGTTCCTACATCCCCGGCTTTCGCACTGCTTGAACTGTAGCTACCAGCTCCAAAAGTGGTGAGAAAAGCATTGAAAGTTTTTTTTTTTCCATGCGCAAAAGTTTTGTGCGCTCTATGCCAATAACGGATGTTATTGCATTGTTCATCTGCAGGGCCGGAGCAAGCTGAACTGCTGCTCTAGGCAGAGGACGATCACGCCGCCCTCAACCCCAATGTGAAAACGAAAGTGCACGGTTATGAAAATGAAGTGACGTGTCGCGGACCTCTATTCTGCCGCCTTATGCGCGGATATAACTGAGGACGCGCGGGTGTCGCGGACCTCTATTCCTCCGCCCTATGCGCGGATATAACTGAGGACGCGCGGGTGTCGCGGACCTCTATTCCTCCGCCCTATGCGCGGATATAACTGAGGACGCGCGGGTGTCGCGGACCTCTATTCCTCCGCCCTATGCGCGGATATAACTGAGGACGCGCGGGTGTCGCGGACCTCTATTCTGCCACCCTATGCGCGGATATAACTGGGTGTTGCGGACGCCGCCCTCTCTATACTGCCGCACTAGGCGGTTTTAAAAACCTCCTCCTGTTAATTTTTATTCAATTATAATAATAATAATATTAATAATAATAATGATAAAAATAATGGGTGTCACGGTGGCACAGTGGGTAGTTTATCACCTCACAGCAAGAAGATTGCTGGTTTGTTATATTTTTATCAGCCTGTTGTTTACAGTGACAGTGATGTTTCAAAGCAGCATAACACTGCTAGTTCACCACCTTAAGTTTTGAATAATCAGTGGCAAAATATATCTTTGTAAAACTTGTTTTCATAGTTAAAGTTAAATCACAATTCTTGTTGTGCAATGCTCAACCTTTATGTTGAAAGAGTGCAAATATGTATATTTTAATATATATTGCACTTATACATTCTGTTTATCTTGAAAATACTTGTGCTATATGTTCTAAAATGGCCCTCTACTGTAAACTGACACTCTGGCTCTGAGAGAAAAGCCAGTTTGTAAAAAAAGTCTTGGTTTTGCTTGGTTAATAAATAATCAAACTCATTCAATGGCACAGCATCCTCTTTCACATAATCTCATAAACTTGATTTAATTAGTTAGTGCTGAATTATCGCATTGTATCGTGATATGGGTGTGAATCGTATCGTGTCGCATCGCAATATGTCATAAATGTATCGCTAATATATCGGATCGTATTCTTTGTATCGAGATGCGTATCGGATCGGCATTATAGCTTAGATGCCCAACCCTATAATAATTATAAAAAGGGTTTACTATTATGTAGAAGGCAAAAAAAATAAAAACATTTTTAAATACTTAATACTAAAAGTATTAAAATAATGTTCAATTATATTAGTCAGTTTTGCTCCAAATTAAACACAGCTGATTAAACTAATCAGGGTGTTCAAGAGTACTAAAGACTATTAAACAGGTGCGAGGAGGATTATTGGAGCTAAACTATGCAGAGATGTGGCCCTCCAGGAATTGAGTATGAGACAACTGCACTAGGAAATTTTTGTTTAAAACAACTATGCAGAGTTGTGGCCCTCCAGGAATAGAGTTTGAGACAACGGCACTAGTGCATTTTTGTTTAAAAACAGTGCCTTTGAATGAAAGTGCTGTCCATTTTTATTGTGTTTCAGAAAATCTTATTAATATGAATCTTCATCCACACTATATGTGACCAAATGATTTATTTACTCTACCTTAAGTAGTGCCAAACTCTTATGAGTTTCTTTATTCTGTTTAAAAAAAAAAACACACACACAGAAGAAGATACTTTGAAGAATGGTGAAAACCGGTAACCATTGACTTTGTGTGAACTGTTTTAACCATCACATCATCTGTAAGATAAACAAAAGGTTATACCAAAAGCACAGACAAAGTTTGCATAATGGTAGTCAAGTCTGTAAATGCAAACATATGGGCAAGAAAATGCATATTGGTATTGGCAAATTGGTTATTCATTCATTCATTTTCTTGACGGCTTAGTCCCTTTCTTAATCAGAGGTTGCCACAGCGGAATGAACCGCCAAATTATCCTGCATATGTTTTACGCAGCAGATGCACTTTCAGTCACAACCCATTATTGGCAAAGGTTTTGGTTATTTACATTAAATAATAATTATTGGATGGAAATACAATGTGGGTTTAAGTATCTTTTAAATGATTGGAAATGCCTGGCATACCTCAAAGAAAAGCCTGCTGTTTTAAGTTAAGACATTTCTAGTCAACATTTATACACAATTAAGTCATTCACAATAAGAACAATGAGATGCACAAGCTAGAAAAATGTGAATGAATTTCCATTTATAAAGAATAGATTTTCACACAGTTTTACTTTCATGCTGACTTAAGCATCACTCACCAGAGAGCTGTTAAAAATAGATAAAACTAAAGAAGCTCAAAAAGATATTCTGGGGGAAAATCATTAGCATCTGAGATTTGTTTACTACCTTAAAGGTTTTGTTCAGGTTAAGTAATGCAAATCGATAATAAGTCAGCATTAATAAATAGTACATTTGAGAGACATCTTAAGGCTATAAACTGCAGGAGAAAACTGCTATTCATCATATAAACAAACACACAAGCGTCTGGTAAATGCTTTAAATGGGTTTGTGACTGAGTCAAGCTAACATTTTTGAATTCACTTCATGGTCAATTTTAGATAATGTGTGTTTGTGATTGATCATAATTGCCTTTATAAAGAGATAAACCATTTTCAGAAGCGTCATTAAACACCAGATGAACCATGGTTTTTAACATGGATGCAGAACTGTAGGTGGCAAAGCACAGATTTCTTTTATCCTTTGTTTTTCGTAAGGGAATGGTTTCACCCCTACTGAGTAAATGTATGAAATGTGACAGAGTGTGTAGGATTTTAGTGTTGTGGAATCTGCATGCGACTTTGAACTGAGCCCCAGCGACACTCTGCAACCCAATTACCTGACGCAGACGCAGACACACACACTGCTGAATATTCCACATCTAGTGCCCATGTACACACGAGAATGTGAAAGAGAATAAAATTCAAAGAACTAAATAAGCTGGCGAATGGTAATTTATTTGAAAAAGAAAAAAGAAAGCAGGATGTGAGATGCCGTAAGAGACGAAGCGTGAGACTTTCTCCTCTCAACACAGCCTTTGTTTCAGGCAACATCTGAAACGGGGAGGATTTTACACCGCATGTGTTTACACCTCTTCAATAATAAGGAGGAAGTCAGTGTTCAAAATTGGCTGAGTGCTGTAACGTGCAAACAGATTCTCAGCAGAGACTTGGAGTCGCTGCAAACAAACTTGACTCTTCACGCTCTGGGATTAGTCTGTATGTCTGCGACAACGTCTGTGAAGCACTTTCACACAGTATGAACATATTTTATGGTGTAATCGCTGAAATGTGAACCCAAATAATGTTATTCTCACATTGTCCCAAGCAGATTACCTGAGCGATTTTCAGTTTGAAGGATCTTACTAAGGACCTGAGAATGCAAACCTATGTGCGTATTGCTTCAAAAAAAGCAACCATTTATTTGTGTTGTTTTAGTTTTATTTGTTTCTATTTATTTAATTGTTTTATCATATGTCATTGATCATTTATATGACTATCCTTTGCTTATATTATTTTATTCTTCATTTAATTATTTTATTCAATTATATGATCATTAGTCGTTTCCTGTATATAATTACAATTTCTTTTTATTGATTATTAGATAATGATTGGATTACTATTTGTCATAGTATTATGCATTTCTATTTAATTATTACTATTTTCCTATGATTATTGCTTTATTATTAATATACTCTTTGTTTCAATATTGTTATAATCGTATGATTGTGGATACAAGTGACACTTGTTTTCAAAAGTAAGAGATAAGAGGATGTCTGCATCTGAAATCGCATGTTTTCATACTATAAAGTTCACTAAAAACAGTATGTGAGCTGAGAAGTGTGTCCGAATACAGAGAATTTAAAAAACAGTTTATGAACTGTGCATCCGCAGGATGCTTAGCTAACCCATGATGCCACATGAGAGAATTCAATCCGTTTGTTTAGTGTGACATCACGAAAAGCAGCTTCCGAGACTAAACAGATGGTAACACAATGTTTACAATACTTAAAAAAATAATAATAAAAAAATAAAATAAAAAAATAAAAATAAAAATCACAATATTTTATATTTAATTATTTTATTTAATCATATGTCATTGATCATTTATGCAACTAGCATTTGTTTATATTCATTTATTTTTTCATTTAATTATTTTATTCAATTATTTGATTATTAGTCATTTACTGTATATAATTATTTCTTTTAATTGATTATTAGTTAATGATTGGATAATTGTTATACAACTTATATTGTTTTATATGTTTTTTATAAATTGTTCAAATATTGGTGTCTGTGATGCAGCAAGTCCAATGAATGTTGTGTATATCATGATAAATATAAAACTTCCTTTAAAATGTATGATAAGACTAAAAAGTAGTCACAAACAAGTATTTCTGCTTGGACCCGGAAACAGTATTTCATAAGTCACGACTTAACAAGTGGATTGAAGTAAAGTGACGCAACTAACACAGGTATTTCACGTGATAATGGGAAATAGCAGATGTAGTACAGAGTTCCATTAATACTACTCATTATGAAACAATTTTCTAATGGTCATGTAGTTCATTTAAATTCAATTGTAGTATCTACTGTGCAGTAGGCGATTTCAGACACAGCCAATGTCTCTATTTTAAGGTCTGTATTGTCTCGGGACAATGTTGTAAAGCAGTAATTTTCCATTACTGTTGCTTGTGGTATAATAACACTTGTTGGATTTGTCCTTGCCAGACGAAGTCTGAGCATTGAAGCATAGATCATGCAATAAACTGTATTCTTTCTTTATCATCCTTCGTCTCCTGTTTCTGCTCTTCTCTGGCTTTCTCAATCAATGCCTATATTGATAAGAGACTGTTGTTCAGTTGAATACTGGTTAACAGGTTTGGGTATTGGGCAGCTCTGCTGGCTTATTGTCTGGATATTTTCTGACAGGATCTGGCGTCCGGGGCTAGATCTTATTTATCTGCCATGGAGAGTGTGTTCTAAAAATTTGTTAGATGGAAACTCAAATATCAACTTTCATTTTCTAAATGCTCTCTCCCTCATTGCCAGTAAATGCTATGATTTTACTACCTCACTAGAGTTTCATTACATCACAGATTTAAAAAGAACATACACAAAGGATAAAGACATGCATAAGTGTAAATGTAACAATAAAAAAAAAAATATTTCTGTTATTATTAGTAGTAGTATTATGTTTTAATATTGTTGTTGTTGTTGTTGTATTATTATTAGGGTTATTATTATTACATGCCTTTCACATCATCGAAATCACTGTGGGTAAAACTCTTACTCACGCGTGTCTGTATTCGCGAACATACATTAACAGAATGGCTCGTATAACCTGGTTTTGCTTCATATGAAAAATTCACACTTGTGTGGCACATCTGATCGGTCTCCAATCACAGAGAGAGACAAAAAGAGAGAGACACTGTCACTCTTAAAAGATAAAAGACCCACAGGGTAACGCTGAAAAAGATGTCGAGAACAGAGACATGGATAAAAACAGACACAAGGTCATGAGCGGCTAATTATCCTGTCAGTAGTAATGCACTCAAGCCTGTGATCACCACAGGGTCATCCGTACTACATGCACCTGAGAGAGAGAGAGAGAGAGAGAGAGAGGTGTGTGTGTTTGGGTACGTTTTAAGTTAGCAGATGAGTCTGCTTGTGCGCTCGGTGCAAGTCCTTCACCTGTTGGATCTCTCTGACGCCAAAAAAATAAAGATATTGAAAACACATTATTTCCTGCACTGAACTCACATGTTGCTCCTTTCATTCAGTCCAGTAACATCTTAGCATTTAAGATTTTTTTCCTTTCTCCATTTCCTCACAATGGTCTTTTAGCACCAAGCAGTCCATTATTAGCTGTAAAATTGCCACTTTCATTACTCCATTGTCATCGAGAATACTAAAATCCACATCCTTCACACCAAACCTTCACCTTTTTATTTCTGCCAGTCTCCTTTTCTTTTCGCCTCCACTTCACAATCTCTGCAAAACCTCCTAGTGTCCTTCTCTCCCCATTAAAAGAGATTGTATTTCTCTCTCCCCTTGTTCTTCCTTAAACCAATCATCTACCAGTCTAGTTTACAGTAGAACTGACCCTGAGCTGGATTTAAGCTTTAATAAATGGACACACGTGAATTGTACAAAAGCACAAAGCGGCTAGACAGATGTTCTGTTGTTCTTGTTTTTAAACTGATCAATGCATATATTACTTACTAATTTGAAATGAAGCAGAGATGTTGCATCTCGTGGCAGAATGTTTTCCTCTCTACGTCAGAAGTTTCAGGCTTTACAGTTACTACGGAGTGCCTTTCTTTGCCGATTATCGAACAACGAGGTGTCCAGAAAGAGATCTGAGAAGAGGCAGAAAGAGAAGAGTGTTATTAAAACACTGAGAGGTCACAGACATGAGCGTACAGCTAAAAGGGAACTACAACAAAACAGAAACCACTCCGAAAACACACACACAAATTTGAAAGTAATATTAAATACCAATAGCCTTACTAAATAAAAGAGGCTCTTTAAAACTCCACCAAAAAAAAAAAAAAACATAAAACATTGTTTATTTCATTTTATATTTGTTGTATTGCTTTCATCTGTGCCTTAATTCATTTATTATATTTTATATACATTATGCAGAAGCACTCCCCAATAAAATCATCCCAATGGTAAAAAAAAAAAAAAAACAGTAAAATTTTATTCATAATTGCAATATAAAAATATAATAATAATAATAAACAAAATAATTGCAATGTCAGTATTTTTCCAATATTGTGCAGCCCTGCTTAAAAGCTTAATTTCCATAATGAACAGAAAAACAAGCAACCTTTGTTGAGCAGCTACTTCAGAATTTTGCCATTGCAAAAAAAAAAATGTATTAATAAATAAATTCAAAACAACAACAAAAAAAGAGATTAGTTAGCAAGTTGTCTAATTGCTGCACATTTTCCGCAGATTCTGGTCAGCCAAGACACTGTTTAAATTCCTGCAATAGCATCTGCATTCCTTAATATTAAATAACAATATAGTCAGATATTGAAAGTGTTCATCTGCACAGTCACACTTGAAATTAAGAGAATCAAAAAATGGTATAAACCATTTTTAGATATGTAAACAATCAAAATGGTCCTAATGTATTTCTTGTTTTACATTTTTTTATTACCATTGCTTCTGAGAATCCAAAAATGTCAACATATTTAATGTTATGATAGCTGATTTAGCGTGAAGTTATGATTGAATTGCCTCTTGTTACAGTTATAAAATAGTATGATAACAAGCAAGAAATGTTCACAGCCCAATGATATCACCACATTGAAATGGTCAATAAAGTATGATTTAAAATGACAAAATCACTAATTGCTGATATTCTAAGATATAAAATTCCCTGCTTTTCAATATCTGGAAAAGACTTTTTAAAAATCCAAGATAATCCGGAAATTCCCTGATCCTTATAATAACTTCTTTTTTTTGTTTAATCATAAAATCAAGCCTACTGCAGTGCTAGAAGATCAGGTATTTAAAGAGAAAGAACAGCTTCAGGAGAGTTGATCATGTCTGAAGCCCTGAAGGACAAAGACAAGTTCAGAAATCAATCCCATCATCCCCTAGACATGACATCAAACACAAGCTGGGCTCTAACTGCTCTTCACTCCCAGGGAAGCTCAAATCTTCACAGCTTAACACCATTATCATCTGAAAACCTGTTCACGGTGATTCTAAGGGCAGGATTCTTTATACCTTAACCAGTGTGTGTGTATGTGTGTGTGTGTGTGTGTGCGCACCCAGTCTAGTACATCAGGTGTAGGTGTAAAGTGAGAGATTTCGCTGTCAAACGGTGCACTTACTGGTGATGACTGAATTAAACCCCTTTCAGAGAACTTGCGCAATTGAACTCCAACACACACCGGGAGTAAATCTTTGGCTCCAGCACTTCCGGTCGAGTGTTTTAGTGCACCACTCAAACTATTTCAACAACCCCACTTGCTGCTGACCTTTCGAAGCACAACACATAATATTCAGACCGTTCCAGGGTGTACGCAGTCTCAGTGTGTGCCATGACATGTTTGTACCCGCGTTTGTGATGCTCTACATGCGATTTTAACTAACTAACACTTTTTAAAAAGGTAACTACGCTCAAATTACATTTGATGTTTGTTCAAACCACTTATTTAAAATAAAACAACTTTTTTTTTTTTTTACAAATTTAAGTTGATTCAAAAATAAAGGAATTAAGTTGACATTATTCCTTCATGCTGCACCAACACAAATTGATTGTGTGGAACCCAGCACTTTTTTTACAGTCTAGATAATAAATAACTAGAGAGAAGATAAAACACATATACATAAAAAAATACACATTTATGTGAAATATAGCAATATAAAAAGCACCATGTTGACTGACTATGATAAAGTTCAGTGCAGTTGAATACAGAAATTGCATTTCACACAAAGAATGGGGTGGCAATGATCACATGATTTAAAGCAATTAATCATTACTCTATGTTTTAAGCCAATGGTTTCCAATTCCAGTCATTGGGAACTCCCTGCCCAGCACATTTTATGTTTTTCTGATACTTTTTGATACATTAAAATCCACTTTTTAACAGAAAGACCCATGCACTGATCCTTGTCAAATAAGAAAGATATACAAAATGGGGCTGCTTGACATTGGAAAAATCTGACATCGAGATATTTAGCATTTCAGTGATATATATATATTTGGAAACAATTTATTAATCTTCAATTGATTGGATCATTTTTGTAAGGGGACAAATCATGCATGAAATGTAATAAACAAATTACAAGCACAGCTAATTGTGCTAGAGCCAGGGGCACCGCTGGGGGGTGGGGGTGGATGGCGATTCTAAGGGCCCATACAATTAGTGGGCCTATAATTGATACATTTCCCAGGTCAATTTTTTTTAATTACCTTTTCTACTGCATTTGGAGTCACGTGACCCTGCCCTGTCAGGCTGAGGTTGGTTTATACTTCTGCGGCCACTTTGCAGGCACATCTGATCTCTGGTCAAGTAGGACGATGGACTCTTTTTTGATCCTTAATTTGTACTACATTGACAATGATTGGAAGCTGCACCAGAGAAGCCTTGAGACGGCATATTTTCCATTACATTAAACTATTTGTTTACAGAACATGCAAGAAATGCACCATTTAAAACATTATTTACAGGATATGCAAGAGTTATTTTATTTAGAAGAGATACTGTTTTTTTTCTACTTTTAAATGTTATTAATTTTCACATTTTTATGAAATAAAATAATCGTTTATAAACTATAATCAAGTTCAAATATTTAATTAATCAAAATTCTGATTTTAGGCCAAATCACCCAGCCCTATATATAAGCCCAACTCAACATTGCAGATCTTGCAATGTGACTATTGTGAACCTTCACATTGCAATATGAATGCTGAAACAATAAATTGTGCAGCTTTTATACAAATTGTGCAGGGCGGGGGTGGGGGGTAGTGTTCCCAAAGACTGAAATGGGGAACGATTGTTTTAAGCTACAGCTTTCTTGCTTCATATAGCAACCATATAAAAGCACACTTCCATGATGCTGTGCAATGCTTCACAATGCGGAGAATAAAACTGGACGTGATGTCTGCACTGACACACTGATGTGAATCATGTGAAATATCCTTTACAAAAAAGGAGAAAAAAAGGTTATAAATTATGATTATAATGTACGAACCTCTAAATAATAATACAAAGGCCCTAATTTGTTGGATATTAAACATTTAAATGTAAAGATACTTTAACAGACCAAGACATTTGCTGTTTGTGATAAAACTGCTTGTTTTTAAAAGTATTAAAAACTGGATATTTTATTATTCTATAATGTTTAATCAAATTTGTAAAATAACAGAAGCACATTTATTGTTCATCTTTAACCATTTTTAGCTAATTAGCTACAGTTTAATAATGATAGGACCACATCCTAAAATAGGATTTTTTTTCAAAAAGCAACAACTGCAGTGGTTGTCTTTCTCATGGTCAGTCAGGTAAGCAAGTTTCTTTGTTTATTGTGAACACAAAACACGGCATTTTGAAACTTTGTCTGAAACTGGTTGAAATAAAAATTGTTTAAAAAAAGTCTTAAGTCAGTATCTGCCAGTTTCCAAAATTCCACAAGATATCTTCTGTGTTCAACAGATGAATGAAATGCAGAAAAGTTTATATAAAAAATTTGCCTACTAGCTATACACTTAATCTTAATTTTTAAAATGTTTCATGTGAGTTTGCATATCAATGTGTACATTAAACCATGCTCTTTATGTAAACAAATAAACAACTGTATTTAATAATAAAAGTTTTTTCAATCAATATTTTTCACATTTTATTAATAACGTCTGATCTTAGTTCATTTTCTATGCATGAAAAAGCTGCATAAATATTAAGTAAACTATTTGTGCTACAATAAAATATCATTCAATAATATTAACGAACTATTTCAACAGTGTCTGAATTTAATATGATAATCAATCACCTACAGTAAAACCTACTTGCCAGCCATAACATATGAACTCAGAGTATGGGAATCAAAGAATCATTTTAAACCCGGTGCAGCTGTGCTCCACGTCCCAGGATTCTCACCTCTGCTCTCTGATTTAAGAAGCAAGTTATTATGCCTTCTAATGAGCTCCAGAAAGTCAATTCTTTGACATGCACAATAATAATTAAAATTGATACTCAGCCTGAGCGTATCAATTCAACGCCGTGAAAGAATCACAATACTATTGATTTTCAGACCTCCACCACAAAGAGATGAAAAAAGAAGCAAGCCCTTTAATCTGACGAAGGATAGATGGAGGTTATACAAGGTCTGCGTTTAAAAACAGCCAGCACGCCAATCAGCATTTTTGGGCTGTCACAGAAATATCTGTGATGTCAAACACAAAATAGGCAGTTTGTGAAGTTTTGAAAGATGACAGACAAATCAGAGGAAAAGCATAGTTTCCTATTGTACTCCTCATAAAAAAAACAGCCCATAAAGAGATCTTCTCAAAAGGTGCGGGCAAACAATTCTTTATCAAAAGTAGCAAAACACATTTACAACATTCTTGGTTCAATAAAAACTGAAAGCAGATCAATACTAAAGCCAATTTAGGTTTACACAGCACGTGCGGCTCAATCAATATTAGGTCCAACAATTAAATTAAATAACTATTGCCAAAAGGTGCTTTAGTACTTAAAGAATACATGCGGGCAGGAGAGTTGAGAGAGATGAAGGGAGGAAGTGAAAGAGACAGAGAGATAGATGATCAACTCAGCACCGGACGGCAATCTGGAGATGGAGAGACAGAGA
This sequence comes from Danio rerio, assembly GCF_052040795.2. Classification (NCBI taxonomy): domain Eukaryota; kingdom Metazoa; phylum Chordata; class Actinopteri; order Cypriniformes; family Danionidae; genus Danio; species Danio rerio. Next base: position 20,244,124 of record NC_141023.1, read on the forward strand.
AACCGTGATGAAGAGAGAAGTAGAAAAGACAGAAGATGAGAAATAAAGCGAAACAGGGCACAGAATAAAAATGGAAAAATGAAAATAAAAGAAAGTTACCGAATAAGAAGTGTTGTAGACCCTGCATCTGAATTATAATACAATTGGTATTTTAAATTAAGAAATTGTTATCAGAAGTAGGCTATTAAAAAGAATAGCTCATGTAAAAAAAATAAATAAATAAAAAAAGGAAATGGAAATTCTTAACATTTAGTTCATTTAATCTGTTTAACACAAAAAAAAGATGTTCTAGAATCCATTGACTTCCGCAGGTTTCACAAAGACCAAATTAAGACCTTTTTAAGACTACTATGAATGACATAAATTGTCAAAATAGGCAAACCTTAGTCGTATGCATACATGTTTTTCAACATCTTTAAAAGCTCTAAAAGATATAATAAACTAAATGTACGCAAAACGGTTTGTCCAGGTCAGATTATATTAAACCATATTGGTAAATATAGTTATAAATAGAGTTTTTTTAGAATCACTATTGAGATAGATGTTGGTGATTGGATGCAAGTTAGCCTAATTAGATAGCTTTACATAGAAAAATTAAGACCTGTTTGCAATTATTTAAGACAAGACTAAATTTCTGACTTTTTTAGAAATTTCAAGACTTTTTAAATTTAAATTTTGGACATTGTATTTTTTTTCCTATATCAGGGTATGTGTGGGGTCTTAAAATGTCTCAATGGAATCAATGGCTGCTGCTTTACAATATTCTTTATATTACAATATTACAAAATACCTTCCCTTGTGTTAAACACAAGCAACAACTGAAGGATGAGTAAATGACAAAATTTTCCTTTTTTTTTTAACTATTCCTTTAGAGTCTGACTTTCTCATGTTGGATTTAACTAAATTAAATAGTTTTTATGTAAAATTATATTCTTATTCTAATTTAGATGGAACTACATACCTTAAACAGTGTTGCCAGATTGGACTGTTTTCGGTTTTGAATTGATTTTGCAGGGTAAAAAATTGGCAGGTTGGCAAAGTTTGGGTGGTTTTGAAACGTACATTCTATATGCAACTTCTTTAACAAAACATAACCGTGTGCTGCTCCTCCATTCATTTAGTAGTGACCTGTGATTAGCACAAACTGCAGGGCCCACCCGCAAGAGGTGAAGGAAAGTTGCATCAAAATCAGAGTCCCTGGACAAATCTGATTCCCTTTTGCATGCAGTTAAACTCACAGCGGTGCATTACAAAACTTTTATCAATCTTTATTTATTTATTTTTTTCGCAATTGACTGCTAGAACAAATATAGAAAGTTGTCTCATTGACAAGCAGCACTCAATTATGTTCAAAAGAATTTAAAATGCCAAGTGGAACGAATTTATACCCCATTTCGAAAGTAAAGCACTCTAAAAGGCAGTGTATTCTACACAACAATAAGTGCAGTGTGTGTGTGTAAGAGGGGGCAGTGTTTCGTTATTATTATTATGTGATCTGTTTATTCTGCGGTTCTGTGACTGTTGGTGTTGGTTGGTATGGTTAAAATTATGACAGTTAAAGTAACCTGGCTAATTTAGACTTAATTGAATTCAAATTAAATAAAATATTAATCTAATATTTTGGGCAGTTTTTGTTTTTTTTGTGCAGTTTTGGACAGTATTTGGGCTGGAGAATTCAGCTATATTTGACCAACACTGACCTTCAATTAGTCATTTTGATTCTGCTATAATTATCAAGTTATGAGTGAAAAGTCACAAGTGTTCATAACTGTACATAATACAATTAATCTGATATCCCTTTAAAAATCTATTATAAAAAACACAAATGTCATTATAAAAGTAAAGATACGAGTAATTTCCTTATTAAACATTTTTACATAATTTGATTCAGCAAGAATACATGAATATATATACAAAAAAGCTTTTATGTTTCGTCCAATTTCTATTTAAATAATGAAATCCTTTCATTCAGCAAGAATGCAGTAAATGTTAGCAATATTACCTTAAAAATCACTTTTCTTTATCCAACTATTTATCCTAAAAAATGTTTCCACATTAAATGGATTTCTTGAGCACCAAATCATCATTTAAGATTGATTCATGTGACACTAAGCACTAAAGTAATGCATGTACATACACATTTATGAAACTCATTTTGAATAGCAGTCTATAAAATTTGCATAAGAAAAAAAAAACAAGTCATCATAATAATAGAGATGGGACCTTAGGGAAACTGATTAAATAGTCCTTGAAAACTCTTCTTAGTGAATAGAGCTCAGAGAATCATCCGTAAATGGATCTGAATGATAGATAGCGTCGTACAATAGAGAGCATGCAGTCTGAAAGCATTTACTGCACATTTTATGCACGAATAACCACCTCTATCTTTACATCAAAAATAAAACCTTACTTAAACGTGCTTCTGAAATCTGATGCTTATAAACTTACGCCACCGTCTACCTCATTCCTTATATGCTTATTTCCTTAGATAACCCCAATATTATCTTCCTTACACTGGCTGCCTGTTAAGTTCCCTATTGATTATAAAATATTGCTTCTTACAAAGCTTTAAATAGTCTAGCTCCTGTTTATCAAATCAACCTTCTGTCTTTTACAATTCAACCCACTCTTTAAATTATCAAAACTCAGGGCTTCTGGTAGTGCACAGAATAGCAAAGTGCACTAAAATAGGTCAAACCTTCTCATATATGACTAATCTGAATTATCCCTTTAGAAATCTATAGAAAGGGCATAAATGTCATTCAAAAATAAAATATACGTGTCATTTTCCTTAATATTTTTAAAATAATTTGATTTAGCAAGAACACCTAAAGGTCCACAAAACAGCTTTTATTTATATTCAATCCAATTTCTATTTAAATAATTGAATAATTTAATTCAGCAAAAATATATTAAAATTTTACAATCCTATAAATAGCAGTCTACAAAATTTGCATAAGTAAAAAATAAATAAATAAATACACGTTATCATGATAATGGAGATGGGACCTCTGGGAAACTGATTAAACAGTCCTTGAAAAACTCTTCTTAGTTTTTAGAGCTCAGAGTCATAAATAAATGGATCTCATGGATGGATGGATGGATGGATGGATGGATGGATGGATGGATGGATGGATGGATGGATGGATGGATGGATGGATGGATGGATGGGTGGGTGGGTGGGTGGGTGGGTGGGTGGGTGGGTGGGTGGATGGATGGGTGGATGGATGGATGGATGGATGGATGGATGGATGGATGGATGGATGGATGGATGGATGGATGGATGGATGGATGGATGGATGGATAATCTAATATTACCAGGAATAGATAGATATAGATGGATGGATGAATGAATGAATGGAGTTTATATAGGCTAATCAGATGGATGGATGGATGGATGGATGGATGGATGGATGGATAGATGGATGGATAGATAGATAGATTCAATAAAGAGCCTGCAGTCTGAAAGCATTTACTGTACACTTTATGCATGAATGAACACTTATCATTACATCAAAACTAAAACCTTACTGAAACAGGTGCTTCTGAAATCTGATGCTGCAACTCTTTTCTTATATGCTTATGTCCTTATTTCTTTACCTCAATTTTATCTTCCTTACACCGGCTGCTCTTAAGATACATATTTATAAAATATTGCTTCCCACCAATAAAGCTTTAAATAGTCTAGCTCCTGTTTATCTAATTAACCTTTTGTCTTAAATCCAATGCGCTCTTTAAGATTTCAAAACTTCTGGCAGTACCCAGAATAGCAAAGTCCACTAAAGGAGGCCGAGCCTTTTTATACATACGGCTCCTAAACTCTAGATATAGCCTTCCCGATAATGTAATTCTGAATTTGATTATAATGCAAAAATGCAAACCATTTGTAAAGCTGCTTTGACATAATAATTGTTGTAAAAAGCACTATACAAATAATACAAATTCCACAAATTACTTGAATGCCTATGATTTCATAATTATACGACTTCTAAGGAGCTTCACAGGCAGTATTAGCTATTGAGAGGTACAGGTGTGTTCTTTAGAGTGAAGCTGTAGTGTGTAAAAACAGATGATAAGAGAGAATAAGTGTCAACATGAAGAGGGCTGCTGTCAGCTGGAGGACAGATAGACACGCTCACACAGGTATACAGAAGATAAATGCTTCCCCTTCACACATTTAACAGAAGACATTCAAGGGCAACAAGTCACAATCAGACGCTCTCTGCCAAGAGTGTTTCACTTTTCTTTCTGTTTCTACCAGTCCTCTCACTAGCCAATCGCATTCTTCTTTTCTGATGCTTTTATCCGCACACTTGATGTGCTTTTTTCTGCATTCCATCTGTGTGGAAGTCCACATTTACGCAGCTTCTCTGTCTAATAAAAGGCGATATTTAAATTTAACTGAATGCATTTTAATGTGGGAGGGACTGTGAATCATTCAGATGAACTTTAGCTTCGACTGCAGTTAACTGGATATTGTATTTTTAACACATTTTAATTTTCTCACTAATGATTTTGAGAATAAAATAATTGGCAGACCCCCTGCTGAAGGCAACACTTTACACGGAGCTCTAACTCTCATAAAAAACATTCCTGGACTTGTTTTGGTGGCTTAATGAGAGTAATAGATCACATGCGTGTCGCCACATGGAGTTCTGGAGAAGGAAAAAACTTCCATGGGGCATTCTCGTGTCAGGTATATTAAGCGACTCTGGGTTGTTTTCCAGTTGGGTATGGATGATTTTTACTTTCCGATTCCACATCGCCACACAAAAGTGTCTCTGAAAAACTAAACTGAATGTGATGCGCTGTTCCCCATGCAAATATAACCGTTTATTTCTGTGATGATTCTAAAACTTTGTTGAACATTCTTAGAGGGTGTTTGCACTTGGGTCTTATTAACCACAGACCCTTAACCGGCTTATTACAGGGTTCTTACACCTTTTCAAGCACTTTTAAGGTGCATTTGTATGTTTTTTCCAGCACCTAATAACCACGGTTAATTATGTTTATATATGTTGTATATACTTTATCACATTTAAATTGTGCCATTTAAAAAAAAAACAGAATATGACATTTCAACTTAAATTGTTGAGTACTTTAGAGCATAGATTTATTGGGATAGTTCACCCAAAAGTGATTAAAAAATATTTTTTTCCAAGTTCAGTTATTGCATGAAGTATGTTTTTAAGCTTGGTCTCTTTCTACCTAAAGTTAATATCTCAAGAAATGAGCTTACAGTCTGATTTCGTTTGGGTGTAGTACCAAACTTTTATGACCAGTCGTTCATGACATTTCATGTGCATTGCTATTTATTTATTTAATTTTTAACAGTCAGTGGATTGGCGTTTCAGGTGCAAAGATGCATTCTGGTTGAATGTCTCCTAAATACGTATAAGCTAATAGTGCCAAAACAATCTGAATTTGAATTGTTAATTTGAATTCTTAACAACTTAAAACTGTATTTTTACATACCCAACATCTGCAGTCTTTGAATTCAGAACCAAACTAAATCAGAAGTTTAAAAATACGTCTATAAAAATCTGACTTAAAAAATTAAGTTGTCTTAAATTTCAGATGTTCAATAATCAAGTTAAGAAATACAAATTCAAAACATTTCTAATAGGACATAATCAGTATTATTCACTTACATTAGTTAATAAATCAATTTAACACAATTCAAATTCAGATTGTTTTGGCTTCTTATTAGCTCCATAAATACGCACATGCAGTGATTATTTTGCAATGAAAACTGGTCGCACGACAACAATTTATGCACTCGCACATATGAGGTCACATAGATAAAATCGTGCACATTTGCAACCAAAACAGTCACAATTTCGAGCCCTGCAAATTCAAGCAGGTTCAAGCACTTTGTCCAAAATCCAAGCACTTTTCTAACCTTGAAAACACTATATTAAAAATCAAGCATTATCCAGGATTTCCAGCACCCGTAAGAACCCTGTTATTAGGTAGACTTCAAGAAAGATCTCAGTGAAACAACTGTGTAAAAGATTAAACTAAACACTTCCACTATTGGACAAATATTTTACTTGAACACTGGTATGTCTTGTATTTCTAGGATTGCAAAGGGGCAGATAATGTCCAATAAATAACCCCCCCAAACAATTGGAAACATTCCAACTTGGAAATTTTACGGGAATTTATTTAATTTAGAGAAATGTTTGTAAACTTTTAGGGCTGGGCGATTTATCAAAAAATAAAATAATAAAATAAATAAATAAATAAATAATAGGAATTGAAATTCAGAACCTATAATCGATCTAACATTCCCAGGTCGATTTTATCAATTATTTTTCCTACCGTGTGTGGAGTCAAGTCAGTAATTAAGTTTTTTTTTTTTTTTTTTTTACTTGCAAACTTGCTTAAAGGGATATAAACGGACTTCCAAAAAGCATTTTAAACAGATTAAAATGGTCCCTAAATTACATGCCATCTAAAATTTGTTTACACAGACTGACTAGAGCTATAAATATAATTTCAGGCATTATTGTTGAAAAAAATGAGTATACTCCATAGAATTAACTTCTAATTCACTGATAATTACACAATTTCACCCACAACAATAACAACTTGATTTGTTTTAACAACATGTTCAAACATCTAGAACCCTCCAACAATGCGTTCTTCAAAAGAAACAATGATTAAAAGCACACATTTTGTGCAGATGACAAGTGTGATTAAAAAGGAAGAGAGGTGTGCACTGAAATGAAAGAAAGAACAAAGAACGGCATCCATAGAAGTACACAGGCCTTTCTTGAACATCTGAAGAGTGTCGCAAACAAAAAAGGAACCAGATGAAGACATGGACAAAGATAAACCTGAACGGCTGATTGAGTGATAAAGACTTTGACACTAACCTAATTACTGATAATTGATTCTGTTCCTAAGAAGGTGACAAAGCACTATAAAAGGCATTGGTGTGTGCGTGTGTGTGTGTGTATGAGTGCGGGGCTGTCAGGGAGTATTCTGCGCAAATCTATAAAGCATTTGGACATCATACTTGATGAGAATGACATCAGAGCCCTCAGAGAGACGCATGGCTTTGATCAGAAGTGCAGCTCTCTAAACTAGCAGACACCTTGATGAGATGAGACCCAGGCCACCCATTTGGATGGACAGCACAGAGACAGAGAGAGATGAAGGAGAGCAAACATGTCCGTTCTGAGTGCTCTCACCATTGATGAACAGATGAAACTGAAAGGACGTCCTTTCAGCCACACTGTAAAAAAAAATGGCAGTGATAAACACACAAAAAGCAAAAATGCTACAGCAAAAATCTGTTTCCCGATTAACAGCAAGTTCATACTTTGTTGGCTGAATAAAGCAACGATTATAGATTTTGGTCGTTCGATTATAGTCTGAGAAATAATCACTGTTTCACGGTTCTCACGATTAATATGCATTCATTAATTTTGAAACACTTTTAGTTTAGAAATTGCATGAAAACTTATTGCTGCACAGTAACCAAATAATAAAAGCACAAAATAATAATAATAAACAAACAATAGTCTGTTTCTCACTTTGGACTATAATAAAATATGCAATATTGTGGTTGAGTACTGCGATAAAGCCATTTCTTACAATATATAATCTTTTTTACTAGCTATGTTTTAAAACAACAGGTAAAAGTTAGTTTCAGATCTAGTTGATTTGAATTCAGGCTGAAAACTGTGTCAAGGTGAAAAATATTTTACTCCCATTAGGTACAGTTGCCTTGAACAGTGCAGACCAGGGGGGAAAGGTGCTGGGGGACAATCGTGCTTTGGCACTCACGTTGCATATTTACCTACCGAACATGATCACGCTTACGTCATCGATGATGCGCTTGTTCAGTTTAATAGAGAGAAGCGCTCTCGCTCAGCACAGTGGACATTGCTTTAGTTATATCATTTTGTATTATTTTAGTCGATTGAAAATTAAGAACGTTAAAAACATCCATATGAAACAGTCCCTTAAAAGTGACGCCGCATCTTCAGTTTCGAGCTTAGGCACGCTTAGCACTCACACTGCAAGTAAATCGTGCCAAAGCCTAAGTGAACTGTGCTCTGGCACACTTTTTCCAACCGGGCCAGGGCCGGCCAACTGAACCATGCCTGAGCACGATTCAGAGCACTCACACTCCTTAAACGTAGCGGGAAACGCAACTGGGCACAGTACGGATAGCATAGTGTAAGTTGGCCCTTAATCTTTAAAAACACAAAAAAACTCAGCAGATAATCTGAATCTGATTGGTTGGTGTCATTTTCTTCTCATCTTGACTCCTGATGTTATTGTTTACAACATATAAACTACCTGACAAAAGTCTTGTCACCTATCCAAGTTTTAGGAACAGCAAATAATAAGTTGAATTCTAGTTGATCATTAGGTATCAGAAGTGGCTTATATGAAAGGCAAAGGCCTCTAGACTTACACTTCTACGCTTATTTTACCAAAATAAAATATGATCATGTCATTTTTAATGATTTAATTAGGACAGTAACGACTAACTTTGCTTAGACAAAGTCTTGTCTCTTAACAGAAATAATATACAGTATAGAATATAGTCAGGTTGCAGTGGAAAAAGAGTTAATATTGTGTATGACTCCCATGAGCTTGGATGACTGCATCCATACAACTCTGCAATGACTCAAATAACTTATTAATAATGTGGATAATAACTTATTATTAGTCATGTGGAATGGCAAAGAAAGCGTTCTTGCAGGACTCCCAGAGTTCATCAAGATTCTTTAAATTCATCTTTAATGCCTCCTCCTCCATTTTACCCTATATATGCTAAATTTTTTGTCTGTTGACTGTGCTGGCCAAATCCTGGAGCACCTTGACCTTCTTTACTTTCAGGAACTTCGATATGGAGGCTGAAGTATGAGGAGGAGCGCTATCCTGCTGAAGAATTTGCCCTCTCTTGTGGTTTTTATGTTATTAGTAGCAAGCACCCAAAGCAGCCTAATAATAATTTTGAGTGTATATTGTGCAGCCAAATCTTTAAAATACAACCACAGCTGCCAGTTAACCATAATTACTGTTTTTTTTTAATACTCGGCACACACGCACTCCAGTATGATATTTATCTCAAGTTTAGTCCTGTTTAAAGGCCCAATCAATCATGCTCAGGCTTGGTTAAATGCAACAGTGTCTAGTATAAGTACGTCTTTAGCATCAGACGATACTGTATGCCCAAAAACCCGTCAAGACCCATCTGGTTCTTACTACTGGAGACCCATCTGGCTTTACCAAGGCTGCTTTAAGGCAAGCCACCAAGGTTAGGAGGAAAAAAGAAAAAGAAAATAGTTTTCTGTTCTATAATTGCAACTCTACGAGAAGTCATTGACAATTTTATGACAGACAGCCTTCAGTTGATGACATTTACAAAAACAAGTAGCATTTATATAAATGCTTTAAAAAAAAAAAGAACTTGACGTGCACACAGCATGAAAATATGTCCTCTTCTGTTAAACCCCAGTTAAAGTTGCATAATCTATTTCTGAGAAAAAGAGCAAATATGTAGTAATAAAAACTACAAAAGCAAAACAAATTTGATTAATCAATTTGATTGATGCAGTTAATGATCAAGGTTTTAATAAAAATCAAGGTTTTGATATACAGCACTAAAGTAACATTAATAACATAATAAAACTGAAACTAATTATTTAAGACTACATTTAATTATTTTAAGCAAATAAAGATATGACTTTACATTTGTTGTGTAGATATTCTCTGTGTAGATTAAAACCATGGCTTGTAACATAACACTCCATGCAGGCTCACCATTGGACTTATGGAATGGGAAAGACAAAGAAATAACCAAAGAAATAATTCTCTCAAAAAAATGAAAGAAATTACTCATCATCATCATCATCATCATCATCATCATTTTCTTTTCGGCTAAGTCTCTGTATTAATCAGGATTTGAAATTGCGACCATTTTGGTCACATATGCACCCGAAATTTTATCTATGCAACCTCAAAATATATTTGGGAGCATTTTTGCGAGTGCATGAAATTGTTGTGTGCGACCAGTTTTTACTGCAAAATGTTCACCACATGCGCAGATTTGGGAGCCATTCACGCAGAATGCATCGCTGCACTTGAAACGTGAAACGCAGCGCTCAGGAATGGTTTAAAACAGTTGTCATATCAACTTGCAGCAGTAAACAAAGCCAAGTTCGTAACGCTTGGCCCATCTTCGCGCTCTTCTTATTGGCCCACCACTGCTCTAGCACTGAAATATCAGCTGTCAATCACTCAGTCAATGCCTTCTGGCTTGGGATAGAGAGAGCTACTACCGTGAAAGATTGTAAAGCACTGAAGATGAGAAGGAAGATAACACTGATAGACTTTGTTTTAGAAACCATCTAGTTACAAATAATGACACATCTTAGTAGTGATCATGTGCTGAATGTTAATCCACCATCTACACTTTTCGAAGAGTGGATAAAAAGACTTCCACTGGCTTCAAGTCCGCTATGATAAGTCTGTGGGATGGAATTTTCAGGTAACTGTTTGCCACATCTAGCACGAGAGCTTCTGTTTAATCCTTCATATAATCGCCAGATGCTGTCCGCCGTGCTAGTGACAGCTATGTCAAATTTAACACCACGTACACCATCGCAAACGGGCTTATACTGAGTAAACTAATATCGTGACTCATGAAGACCGGTATGGCTATTAACATGACGTATGCATATAATAGTGTACAGTACATGTCAAAAGCATCAGTGCAATATCAGACAGCACTACTGAGAACAGCACAGGTATACCGTTAACAGATTCATTCATGTCAAGCAGTGCGTGCAGGGCCCGTGAGCGCTCCGTATCTTTTGGTCACTCAGTTATGTTATAAAACAAAATTACGCAGGCATATCAGTACAGCTGTTCTGTGTCAGTTAAATCAGTTGACTGTTGAAACTCAAAATTTTAACCTAACTGGTTGAGTTATAATATAAATAACCAAATAAAGGTTATAAATAACCTGCCAAAGCACCAAATATTTAACCCAAGGGGTTGAGTTCTTAAAAAAATAGCCTAATAAAGGTTAAAAAAAAACTAACAACAACAACAAAGCACCAAATATGTTTAACTCAACCATTGGGTTAAATAAATAACTCAACGTTTTTTAGTGTGTTATGAAAGGCCAAACAGCAAACTTAATTGAGGGTGGCTGAAGGTAAATTTACCAAACTTTATAAAGTTGCCATTCCTAATTTATTTATCTATTACAAATAAATAGAAAACATTAGTTTTTAATCAACTAATGCATTATATATTTTTACATTTTATAATTTAAATAACTTATTACAGGGCAATTCCAGCGTTATGGATGTGACATTTGCAGTAAAATTATGTTAACATTATTGAAACATCCATTTATATTTTCCAAAACAACTAGAGTTATGGGGTCAGAAAAATATCAATCTGTAAACATTTTTATATTTTAGATGAGAAAAATAAACATGTTGGATGTGATTAAAAAAAGTTGTAGACGCAAAAAGCCTAGTGGTTAAGTGCGTTGACATATAGCACCATGGTGCTCACGGCGATCAGAGTAAGATACACAGCTTAGAGTCATTTTCCAACCCTTCCCTTCTCTCTGCTCCCAATATTTTCCTGTTTGTGACATCCACTATCCTATACCAAATTAAAGGTGCAAAATCCCCCCAAAAAAATCTAAAAATATATATATATATATATTATATTAATAATAAAATACTAAAGAAAAAAAAAAGAAAAAACATACTTTGAAGAAATTCTGTTAATTTAACAGCACAACCCAAAAGAAATAAAGCTTATCTAAAGTATAAGAGTTGGCTCACTATAGAACAAAAACAATTGATTTTTTTTATTTTTATTTGACATTTTTGCATTTATGAGGAAAAAACTCAGAAACGGATGTGACACTCCATTTTGGATGAGACAGATTTGAATTTGGTACTTGTGTGTTTTTGACATTGACATTGACAGACCTTTTTGAGTATTTTTAATGCACTGTAAATATTTTGGCGTACATTTTTGGGGGAGTTAAACACTGCTGATGTAACATTGGTTCATGAGCTAACATTGCTCCGCCTTCTTTGACATGCTTCATATTCTCACAGTTCATAGACAGGAGAAAAACATCCGGCACAACAACTCTAAATTAGCATCATGAATACACTGGAGGGTTGGGTAGCAGAGCAGGTACGGATGTATTCACACCTGTACTATCACTTGCTGAAAAACTCAGGTGGGTTTCACACAACAGACAAGAAGCACAACCGCGTCGTACCATCTTTGATAAAGTTCTAAACATTGTTCCAATCTGTGTCTGTTTACGGCAAATATAAAGCAATGTATTCTTACTGGAGAAAGCTGTTTGCTTGATGTTTATGAAACTGTTACTCTCTCTCAACAACCATTGTTGTTGTGTTAAGCAGTACTAATGCAGCAAGGCACATTTACAACCCCACTGTCAGAAGGTTGAAACCGTATACTCAGCCTTTTGGAACTTCTTTTTGCCCTCAAATGAATAACGAAAACAAACTTAAGTTGAAAAATACCTGGGTCTTAAGACTATATGTGCATGATATACCTCCCCAGTTTCAATCTGATTGGTTAAAATCAAGAAGCATGTGTTCTTTTCTATACCAGCAGTCCGGCACTGTATCATTAATTGTAGGGAGGGACCAAGTAGTCTGCCACTGAAACTTTAACCGAAAAAAAAAATAACCAAAACGATACAGCCGAAGCAGTATGTTGTGATGACGCAAACAGAAATTGCAGCCAGCAAGTGGATGTCAGTAGCAGCATGTCTGCAGTGTGTCTATTCGTTCTTTTTGGATCCCCTGCACTTCATCGCGACTGTACCCGATTAACAATATAAAGATCATTACTTGGATGTGAAAACAAAACAGCGCACACACAAAATGATCCAGACTGCGAAGAATACGGGAAACTCGCGGGGAGACTAACAGTGCATGCACAGGAAAGGAAGATCAGAGCACAGAAGAAGAAAAAAAAGATTAGTCTCAGTGCAAAAAAAAGTCCCTCAAATTACAATGGGTGGGCTATTCTGCTCTGACTTAGCTACTATGTACAAAAATGTTGATTTATGCACTGGCTCTACTTAAACACTCTCAAATCTTTCTTAAATGTCAGTCAGACGACAAGCTTAACTACTAGAGCTACAGAAGATTAGTTATCTGTCTGAAGTCCCCTTTCCAAATGTTGCAATGTGCTAAATAAATATTTTTATTTTATTCGTAATTGATTTATTCTTTGAAACTTTAATATTAATATAAGCAATTGTTTACATTTTAATAAGGTCAGTACACAGTCATAGCCATAAATGCAATGGCAGCTACTAATAATTGGCATAATTTATTATTTCAGGGTTTCGGTTTTCAGGCTTGGTTTCCTCTTTATTTGGTTTTCGGTTTTGGACAAGAATTTTCAATTTGGTGCATCCCTAATTAATTGCCAACTTTACATAATGTATTAATAAAAAACTAGGGCTGCATGACTAATCGAAAAAAGATCACAAATGTCGATTCGACCCTACACACGATCTTAATTCAGCTTTTCAGGGATTTAGCCAATTTTATTTTTAAGGTCGGAAGAGAAGCGTAAAGGTGATTGCACAAGTCTTCAGATATTTTTATATACAGATATTTTTATATACGTTTCTCATCAACATGGGCACTGCCAAATGGTGTTAAAAATGTCACAATGTTTTTAAAAGGTAAAATTCTGTTAGCACGAAATCACGCATAAGCTGACGCACTGCAAAGGCTGTGACTAACCGGTAATAAAGTTCTAAATAACCTTTAAATAACTCAAAGTGACGGCAGATATGATATGCGGGCATTCAGCAGTGAAAAGTGAAGCTGAAAGTGCGCACTTCATTTAAATCAGCGGTCACCAATCTCAGTCCTGGAGGGCCGGTGTCCCTGCAGGGTTTAGTTCCAACTTGCCTCAACACACCTGCCTAGGTGTTTCAAGTACACCTAGTAAGACCTTGATTAGCTTGTTCAGGTGTGTTTGATTAGGATTGGAGCTAAAATCTGCAGGACACTGGCCATCCAGAACCAAAGTTTGGTGACCCCTGATTTAAATGATCATATCGCATTTCAAAGGCTGCATTTACACTGCAGATCTTGATGGTCAATTCCGATTTTGTGACTATCCGATTTTTTTGATGACCTGTTAACATCATCTTTTAAAAGTGACTTGTATCCAATCGTCTGCATTTATACAGCCCACGGCAAAGGTGCAATGACCAGGAAAAAATAAAAAAAATTAAAAATTAAAAAAAATAAGAGCGGGTGGGCGCTCACTAACAGCTGAAATTTAAAGAGTGCTCTTTTCTCTATTCCTGCATGTAATCTGTTCGCAGCCTTTGACAAGCCGTTTTACTTTAGTTTATGACAGAAAGGTTCTCATTTGTCCATCTTCTTTTAATATATAGGCTTTTTTAAACCTTTAGGCATCTTAATGTAATGTCCATGGTGTGATTAATGCTCATGATGTATGCACTAGTTATATATTAGTTTATATTGATTACGTGGCGGACATTGCGCTCTCTCACTCTCGTTAACATGCTTAAATACCTGTGCTATAATACAATATAAAAGCTGTTTTAGTCCTTGTGTATGAGATTTAAGGTTTGAGACTCAGCTGAAGTCTGTTCTGAAATGAAAGTGTCAGACTTGACGTCATTCGCTATGGGTTTTAATGACGTGCGATTCGCATTGACAGGTGAAAATCCGATCTACCGGCTTCCACTGCAGACACGAGAACACAGATCGGATTCATTTCGGAAAAATTTCCACACATGAACGAGGCTTGAATCTGATTTAAATAAATGGGAATCCACGTGATTTGTTCCTGCTTATACATACATGGGCCACATCCGATCTATGCCACATGTAGGGTTGTAACGGTATGAATTTTTCACGTATGATAATCGTCTAAAACAATACCACGGTTTGACGGTTTCGCGGTATACGGTATGTTACAAATGTTACAAAATAATAGAACAGTGAAGCAAATTTGACTTTTTCCAAATAATATATTTTTAGTTACTATAAACAACACCACTTACAATGAACAAATAAAAATAAGAAAATAATAAATAATGTGTCAAAGTCCAAATAAAGTCCAAATAAACATGGTGCAAATCCTCAGTAAAAAATAGATATAAATATTTACTATACTATAAATAGTTATATAACGAAACTAGATTCAATATGGAACATCCTTAGGTTTTATGTGCCAGCATGGATATGGTTGTCTATCGATATGGATTTGGATATGGTTGTCTGCAATGCAGACAAACAGCTGCATCTTCATTTGCGTCTTTTGAAAACAGCAAGAGCAGCAGTTCGTCTTTGCTGTGTCACTGTTTTGTCATGTTTCTGTGCTGCTGTGCATGCAAAAGTACTTAGTATGAGAATTATTTCATGAAAAACTTTTTTTTTGTTTGCGTTTTATTTAGCAGCGCATAAATTTATGCCTATCTCTCATTCCGTGTTGTTCAAAAAGCTTGGTCCACAAACAAAAGCGAAACCTATGCTTATTGGTTGTGATATAGCGAGTTTGAACCAATCTGGGCATGGAGGAGGGACAATGCATCAATGTATCATGTCTGATTTGTCCGGAGACACAGTGACGAGCGTTTCTTTGTCAAATCAGCGTTGTCAAATGTTGATGACGTAACCGCACTGATTCCGGAGCCTCTGAAAGTCCGCGAATGTTATGTGATACAACACTGGAAAGCTGAGATTCTCTTCTTTATGCCAATCTTTGAATTGTATGAATCGGATCAGCGGATCAAAAGTTATTAAACATTTAAGAGCAATACTTATTTTTAGCCGCGGGCGGCTGTCTCGGTCTTTAAGGGTTAAAACCGTTGATATGCAATTGTTCATGGTATGATAATCGTGCACGTTCAAATCGTGGTAAACCGTCATACCGGTATATTGTTACAACCCTAGCCACATGGCAGCATTGAGTAAATGCGGCCAAAGTTATGATTACGACAAGCATTGGATATGTTTTCTCTTTCTCTAGCCTATATAATGTAGAACATAATGCAAAAGGTAATCTGATAATGACGTTTCATTTTACCACTGACAAAAATGGTCTAATAATGTTGTCAATGACAAATGACAAGCATATGTCTCAGACCCAATAATTCAACTTCAGAATTGTGAAAAGTTGTATTCTGATGCCATCACTTTACTGTGAATTAACAAACAGGACATATTTCAAATCTGTTCAAGTCCATCATTCAAAGTCTATTCAAAATTTACCATTTTAATTAACAGTAGACCTGCACACATAGGCCTAATATTATTATTGTTGTGTTACCGTATGTTTGAGAACTAACAATAATAATAATAGCCTACTCATATTAACCTTTATTTTACATTTAGAGAATTGTGCAGCCCTGATAAAACCCCACATTTTGATACAAAGGATTCAATTTTACCCCTGGTCTGGCAAGGAGTGACACGCACAATTTAAAAACAAGTGGTGCATTTCCAATCACTTCATCTAATAATTTTCCACTTCACTTTGGCTCCTATTAAACATCCTAAACTTTGCTTTGATTCTGATGCCGACAAGCTCTTAAAAAGTACACTTCATGACTCTAAAATACATTTAAATCAGCTTCATAAAGTCGCTCATTCTTGAAGAGAATACTTTTTATGAGCTCAATATAAACACCTTGCCACAATTTAAACTGCAAGGTCTACAAATTATGATAATGAAGCCTAAACAAACTATTAAGCGCTTCAAAATATTCCACTGCACTTTTCTTCCACAACTTCGAGAGATGTTGCGTTAAAACACCCATGCTGCGAGTTTGTTCATCTTTTACACATGAGAAAGTCGCGCACACACTTCACATGGTGGCTGCTGAGTGGCAAAGCTTTGAGATCAAAGGTTTTACAGATGGCTTAACGAGCGGTTAGACACATAACAATCGGATACAATACAGAGTGAGAGAGAAAGAAAGAGAGTTAGGAAGTGGAAGACAGGTATTTAGACAAGCAAAGTCACAGATAGAAAGTGAGAGAGAAAGTGAGACAGAGAGAGAGAAGATAGATACGAGACGACAGGTGGAGCAGAACAAAGCAGACGAAAAGAAAAAAAAGGAGAAAATGAGAGTTATCAGCTTGCACAATAACCGTCTAGCTTTCTACTGAACAGCTTTCAGTGTAAAACAGGCTCAACCTAACAGAATGTTCATTTCATATAATGCACGACTGAACAACAGATAAACAACAGCACTAGAAGAACAGAAAATGGCAGAGATGAAGGGTAAAAACAGGCACTTGAGTCCACTAAAGCAATACCAATATTTATGAAAACATGTTGTTTTCGGTTAATTCAACATTGAAAGTAGGGTGTGTTAATAACAAAAATAATTATTAATAATAGTAATAATATTATCCTTATTAATAGGGCTGAACAGTATATTGTTTAAGCATAGATATCACAATGTGTGTATGTACAAAGTCGCATTGCAGGGGTGGTCCAAAGTGTATGTTAAGGCTTGGTTGTGTTTATAAGATGCAAAGGAACGTGTGCTCATGCTTCACTTGTGGAAAAAAAAATAAAAAATCACGTTATTTTTTCATGTACCTTACTTTGATTATATACTACTACTCAACTAACATGAACACAACTCTCATCTTTCGAGTTCCTCTGAAAGGCCCGCCCTAAAGATGACCTGATTAGCTAACAATGTGCTGTTATGCGGGGATCAGTTCCATGACACTAGGAATCGTCACGTGCCTTTAAGCAGTCAGAGTAGCTGTTAGCCATATCAGTTTGAGCCGGAATCAGACAGAAAATGAAACAGAAGAGAGCTGAACCTCAAGCCTGCTCTTCAAATTAAATCTGACAAGTGTATTTTACATATATTCAAAATAAGCATGTGTAAGTGATATAAAACGTTCTCATATCTTTTTACATCTTTTGTGAGTTGGTTATTTGAGACGTAGAATCTACAGAAAGCGGCCGCATAGAGAGACGTGAAGATTGTGGCTGTTTACAGCGGTTTGACTGATAAATAAGAATTTGTAGCTAAATTATCGGTGCTATTTCATGTTGTTTATGTCCTTGCTACAACATACAGTTAGTGCTAGAAACTGTACATGTAGTTGATCAATTTTAAGAAATAAAACACTTACAGGTTGAGGCTCACAATCAACAGCTTAGTCTATTATTGTTGGAAAGGTTTTAGCCGAATCCAGCACTGAACTGGGAGAGATTCTCGAAGCTGTCATTTGACAAAAGCTAGCTATATTCATTCATTTTCTTTTTGGCTTAGTCGCTTTATCAATCTGGGGCCTCCACAGTGGAATGAACCGTCAACTTATCCAGCATATGTTTTAAAGCTGCAGATGCCTTTCCAGCCGCAGCCAATCTCTGGGAAACATCCGTACACACTCATACACTACGAAGAATTTAGCTTACCCAATTCAAGCTAGCTATATACTTTTTTATAATTCTCTGGAACATAATTAAAATGAAATATTTAATTGTAAACATCTCTCTTTCTGTTGTGTCCTTTGGAAGCCCAAATACAGAAACAGAAAGAGCTCTGTGGAAAAGCATCGTTTGGACGGCATTTTAGCTTTCTCTGCTATAACAATTCAGAGCATCTAGTAGAGCTGCACAATTAATCGTGAAAAGATCGCAATCTCGATTCGACCGCCTAAACGATCTTAATTCAGCATTTCTACGATTCTATCAATAATATTTTCAAGTTCAGGAGAGAAGCAAAAGCGGCCGCACAAGACTTTGCATTGTTTTACATACTTTGTTCAGCTACATAGACACCTCCAAATGGTGTTGAAAGAATCACATGCTGTATTTATAAGATAAAAGAAAAAAAAAATGTATTTCTATCTTAATGTATTGATTTATTTGCGACCGCAAAATCACACATGATGTGAGTTAACCGTCAGCTATTACCACAGACAGGGCGGGCGTGCGCTTGTGAATTAAGTCTACTTTACTGAACAGAACTTGCATAGGCTGTGAATAACAGGTAATAAAGATGTAAATAACATTCAGTTTGTGGCACAAAGTGATTGTTCGGGAGCCACGAGGAAGGTATGCACCGCTCTTCAAAAAAAAAAAACTGAAAGCGCGCACAGTGTTGCCAGGTATAGCTGACTGATTCCAGCTCAAAAAATATCCAAAACCCACCGAAATGCAAAAATACCTGCCCAGTCTTCTGTATTCATGAAAATCACATCTGTGACAGATTTTAAACAGAAAATGATAGATTAAAGAGCCCATATTATACATGAAATAGGGTCATATCTTGGTTGTAAGGGTCTCCAACAACAGTTTAATATGCATGCAAGGTCAAAAAACACTTTCATGGTCTTATAATCTGCATTTATTTTTACCTAATTATCCCAGCGACTCCCGTATGAATCGTCCAGTGATTCATTTGTTCCCAAACCCCTCCTTAGCGCGAAGCTAATCTGCACTGATTGGACCGATGACAGTCTGTCGCGATTGGTCGACTGCCTTCAGTCAGAGAGTGAAATGGCCAATAGCTAATTAGCAATATAGAAAGTAATCACAGTTCATACACGCTCGATAGTGTAGGCGTGGATTTTAGCTGCCACACACACACGAAAACACACACACACACACACCTCCGGACGACAACGCTCCCGCTTCCGCCCGCACCCGCCAGGTTTTAGCCTGAGAACCCGCTCCGTTTTCTGCCCGCCGCGCCCGATCCCGCTAGAGCGGGGGAGAACACAACCAAAAATCACCCAGCGATACAGTCCAGACAGCCAAAATGTCTGTATAAACACACACACAACACAAAGCACACAAAGCTCGCTCTCTCCCTCTCTCTCTCTCTCTCTCTCTCTCTCATACGCGCGCGCGCACTAACACACACACACACACACACACACACACACACACACACACACACACACACACACACACACACACACACACACACACACACACACACACACACACACACACACACACAAGCACCAAGCAGACTCTCTCTTTCTCATTCGCATAGCAATATCCGTGATATTTCTAGACAGCCCGCTCCCGTCCCAAATTAAACCCGTTACCGACCGCTCCCGCGATTTATTCGGAAATTTATTTATTTTAATGCAGAACTCTACCACGGAGCTCCATAAACAAAGCAGCACACGTCACGTTTTTAACGTGACTTTGCACGCGATAAGAGAATATAGCCAGTTAACCTGATACAGTACACTCGGTTACAAGTAACAAATCACAACTAAATACATTTGCAAGCTAGAGTCAACGAGGCAACAACTTTAACCGCACGTACTTACACTTGAGAAAGGTAGGAAGAAACCCATCCTGACGTCCATCAGTAAGTTACTCTTTACTGATCCTTCCTTTAACAAACTCAGATGAAGTATTCTTTGTAGCATGTAGCTTCCAGAAGTTTCCAGTAGTTTCCAACTGCTTGGTTATAATGCTGATGTTTCATCTTTGGGTAGAGACTAAATATAATATCCATCTGCAGTGTGACTTCAATCGACCGGCATGTTTGTGTGCGTGTGTTTGTTTGTGTGTGTGTGTGTCTGGGTTTCTGCGTCAGAGGGCGGGGCCTCAGGTTTGAAATCTCCCGGGTTTGCGCGTGCACGTGAATAACTTGGTTTCGTTCGTACGTCATGGCGAAACACCTAATGAATCGGTATCAAGGCGACTCGTTTGAAGCACTACGAGTCGACTCTTTTATAGATGAATCAACCGTTTTAAACACTGTATTCTTACAGATTTAAGCCTTAGCTGGATACTTCACTTCATCTAGAGCTGTGTTACACACTACATGGAGGGGAATTTTCAAAAACCCATAATATGGGCTCTTTAAGCATGTCTCAACACATTAATTCAACATCAGAATTATCATCAGCATTAATGACCAGGACAAAACTAAAGTCTGTTCAAGTCCACCATTCCAAGTCTATACAACATTTAGCATTTTTACCAACAGTAGACCTACACAAAGCCTTTTACTGATTATCACATTTGAGAATAATATTAATAATAGCCCCGTCACATTAACCTTTATTTTACATCTACAGAATCGTGAGAAAATCGTGATCTTTATTTTAGGCAAAAAAATAATAATAAATTACGATTCTCATTTTAGCCATAATCGTGCAGCTCTAACATATAGCCACGCCCTGTTGCTGCGTGGAGTGTATGTGCATGGTGAACTCGCGTAACCGGAAGCCCCTGTGATCTCACTAGCCCAGATGTATTTTTTTGTAGTCCCCAAACTTTGTTCTCTGTAGGCTTTGCTAAGCTAACTCCATAAAAGCCAATGTCTCACTTTGCATTGAACTTTCAGCACATTACAAGCAGAGATGTTGTATACACATTTACATTATACATTGTAGTGGACCACCCCTGTAAGATATATTAATTATTTATACAATGATGACAATGTTATTTTACATTTGACTGTTCAATTTCTGTACATAAATACTGTTAGACTCCCCAGAAACCATAAAGCACTGTTAACTTAACTTTTATTTTTGCTCAATATGCTTGTAGTTTAGAATTTATGCTAAATTAATAAAATCTTTACAAACAGAGTTATTTAAATCATCTGGTGAAATTACATTCATACTGCAATACACATTGCAGCAAAACACAATATAGCAATGTCACATTTTTCCAGTATCATGCAGCCCTAATTGTTGTGCTGCTGCTATTAATACAAATTCATCTAAGCATCATTAGCAGCAGCACTGGCATGTCAGGACGTTCATTCATGTCCAACTTTAAACTAACCAAAGACCTAAAAAGAACAAGACTATGATTAAATCAGGGAACATTTGGGTTAATGATTGTGAGCTCAAGCAAAAGTTAAGGGTAAAGCTCACTTAACAGCCACTTAACAGTCTGAATTCTACAAATAGTCTTTTAATAAATGAATACTGTATAACACACATGTACAAAAACTACAAAAGCACACAACAGCTGAGGTGTTATGACCATGTAGATCACTAATAGATGCATTTGATCACGGCATGTATGGAGCATTATTCTGTACCTTCATGTACTCCAGCACAACAGATTCACAGGAATCCTGATCTACACGCTGCCAACAGACCTGCTGCCTCATGAATATTCATCAAACTCATTACCACACAAATGAGGAAACACACCAGATTGTAGAAAGAGAGAGAGCACCACACACAAACCTTTTTCAGCACTATTATTTTTATGCAAACAAACATAATATTATGTTTTTCTTACCTTGTTTTTTTGGTGAAGTAAAATATAGTGCAAGTCTTAAGTGTTTGTAAAACCTGAATGATATACACAAGCAGAAAGGAATGATCATCCACCAACTCAGATCTGGTAAAGTGGTAAAAAAAAAGCATAGATGTATGCCATGTAGTCTATAATATCCCAAAATCCTTCGTCTCAGTGAGCAGTTAGTTAAAGAATAGATTAAATATAGTACCTGACAGAACTGACAAAAGCAAGGCTGGGTGATTAAATCTAAATAATAATAATAATAATAATAATAAAAGGCAAATTTGTCATGCACACCGTGTCAGGGAAGCATGGTGTGATCATTGATTGTTTATGAACATGTTGTCCGTGAGGTCATCCGAAGGATACTGAAGAGTGCAAAAGAAGCTAGAAATGGGCAGAGCCAAAAATGCACCCTACACCTTCATTGCCATCTCTCTCAGGCAGATTACATTTTAAACTTCTCCGTCAGACCCTGTTAGGGTTACTTAAGACTTAGCGAGCTGTCCATTAGTAATAAAAAAGTATTTTGACGTCTGACATGTTTACAAACTTTAATTGAATAACATTATTTTGAATCCTTTAGATTCTGCTGTATGGTCGCTATCTTGTGATCAGATTTGAAAATTAATTTGGTGCCAACTCTCATGGTGCAATTAGGGTATTTTCTAGCCCAAGCGTGTCAAACTCAGCTAGTTTCAACACACTTAAGGCTGGTTGACCCTTCTGCGTCGAGTAATCAGCGTGAACCACGGCGCATGCCTTGTGCGGTGCTACGCATTTATACTTCTTGCTCGCTGTTTCTGTTGCTCTGCAATAACACTTCCGAAATGCTAGCTCACAGTATGCGATTATATTCCTCTGTGTCGATTTTCTTCGCTGGTGTTTTGATTTCTGAATGCTACCGTACAAGTGGACGTGCAACAACTTTAATCAAAGTAAACACAAAACCAGTTTCCATCCGGAGTTCCTTCATGGGACATTACACTTGTAAACACTCGCTGCATTGGGCTCGAGCAGCTCTCACCTCCGCCCACACTTGTCAGCGCTACCAAGCCAACAAATCACAGAGCTTAGGCGGCGCCATAGCATACGCGTGCGCTTGATGCAGAAGTATAAATCAGCCTTTACCTGTAGGCTTCAAACAAGCCTGAAGGACTCAATTAGTTGGATCAGGTGTGTTTAATTAGGATTGGAACTAAACTGTGCAGAGCTGCAGCCCAGGAGTTTGACACCTGTGTTCAAGCCATTGAGTGGTTATGGGTTGTACGCTGGTTTTTGGAGGGCATTGCGGGATTGATTGAGTGCACTTCAGAATTTCCACTATGGTTTCAGACACCGGTAGAAATAAAAATAATAAAAATAGAGCATTATTTAGGGGAAAGGGACGATTTCGAATACCAGGAGGTTGTCGTTTGGATGTGATCAGCAGTAAATCTCTTCCAAAGACTAGAGAGTGCGCTCACGGAAACTTCAAATACCCATGAAGAAGAAACCCAGGAACCTCCTACTGGAAATTTCAATAGCGGTTGCTGAATTACCAGAAGATTTAAGTGCTTTCATTGATTCAGAGTAACTAATAAACAGACGGCTACAAATTCATTACACAAAATTATTTCAAACCGTCGACTATGACTATGATCATGAAGCGAGTTTGGATTAAATGCAAACTAATGTTATTGTGTGTGGTATATTGACATGCAGCATTTAAAAACACAGAGCTGAAGGTCACAGAAAAGCAACACAAACAGCTCTCATTGTGATACAATGATTGACCAAATAAATCTACCATTTTAAAACGACTTTTTTGGAAGCTGTTTTATGGCTAAGTGTAGCAAATGCTTTTCCATTTGAATGCATGTTTGGATTTAACTAAAACCAACTTTACTGATAAAATGCACACGAAAATCAGCAGTGATTATTTGCCTTTATAACTTATAAACATCAAATCTCTGTTGTGTGTGTTTTTAATGCAGGACTTAATTTGCACTGACACAAAAAAAGAATTGTAGTCATTAGACATTATCTTGGATATTTCAAAAGCTCACTTCATTATGTTTTAGATCATTACACGGCACACTCTGGTGCCTTGGAAAGCAATCTGGTGCCTTCATTCAAAAATGCTGTCCAGCAAGTCAATGACTGTCTGGACAGTGAGGCAACTGCCTTTTTTTGGGCCCAGTCTTGTACAGCTCTCTGATGAAAGTGTGTGCGAGACCATTAGTGGCTGTTAGTGAGCGAGCATCTCAATCAATAGTTGCTTGACTATCAAACAGTCCAAAAGCCAATTCATACTCCCACCTGCTTCTCCTCTGGCACCCTTCTCTTCTGTCCATCACAAACATCTTGCCAAAAAATAAAAGGCCAAAAGTCTGAACTATCGATTTCTCTGAGCAAGCGCTGAGCCTTGCCCTCATCCTTCAGTTGCTCTAACCTGCAACAGTATGATATGGTTGTTTCAAACTTCATGTCATGTTATCTTAATGTCGTGTCATTTTATACAAAAAAAAAAAAAACGATGCATGGTGTTGGTTTAAACAACTTATTAAAATGAACTGAAACACCATGTTTGCGTTTTTTGGGACACAACGTAATTGTTTCATATTCAGTTCCCTTAAATTAGCAAAAACTTAAGTTAACTTAGTTCCTTCATGTTGTCCCAACACAGATTGATTGTGGGGATCGCAACATTATTTAAAGTGCACATTGTAAATAATGCAGGCTTCCACAAAATTCATTCATGTTGTCCCAACACAAATCGATTAAAAAAAAAAGTTAACAACAAATTTAAGTGGATGAAACATAAAACAAAGTTTCCCCTAAAATATCCAGAATTGTGTTAAGCTCATTATAAATAAGTAGTTTGAAAAAGCAGCAAAAACATTGAGTTCAACATGACAACAAAGAAATAAAATTCTCATCTAAAATAAGCTTTTTTTTTTTGTCATGATTGTTTTATTTTTCATCTTTTCTCTTTTTTTTATTCCACCATTTAGATTGAAAGTAAATGGTTCATGTGTCATTTTAATGATTTGAAGTTTACTTAAGATCACAAAATAAAAAAACAAGGTAGCATCAAGTTTATAGAAAGAAAAAGTAAGAAAACATTAAAATACACAGTAAATATATTTGATGTTCAATTTGACATGATCACTATTAGAAAGCATTTGACCAGTCATACAAGCAGGGTTTGGGCTTGTTCACAATGATTCTACTTACAATAACGTTTATGCTGGCAAACAGAAACAATGAATCTAAAAATACAAAATAAAAATTAAAACAACTATAGGTAAATGTTCTGATACTTGAGAGATTTTTAAATGATATATGCTCTGTGTGCTTATCTAAATCACATTTTATTCATTCATTCATATTCTTTTCAGCTTATTCCCTTTATTAATCAGGGGTCGTCACAGTGCAATGAAACTCCAACTTATCCAGCATATGCTTTACGCAGCGGATGCCTTTCCAGCTGTAACCCATCAATGTGAAACACCCATACACTCATTTACACACATACAGTACAGACAATTTAGCTTACCCAATTCACCTATAGCGCATGTCTTTTGACTTGTGGGGGAAATCCACGCCAACACAGAGAGAACATGCACACAGAACTCCACACAGAAATGCCAACTGACCTAGCAAACCTTCTTGCTGTGAGGCGACAGCATAACCCACTGCACCACCACACCACCAGATCATTTTATTCAAGTACTATTCATTTTCCACAGTACAAACATTGAGCACTGCAATTTATATTATATTTATTTTTTTAATTAAAACATTAAAGAAAAAAAGTATAACTTACACCATCACATAGGTTCAACCACAGCACTAAGGTTACTTATATATAAAATCTTCAAATACAGTAGCAAAACCTGTATAATTTTCATATTAAAGGTCACGGATAGTGTGAAAACAGCTAAAATAGCTACATCTCACATTCAGTGCAACAACCCCGACTAAGGTTATGAATAATCTTCAAAGAAAAGAGTGCAAAGAAATAGAGATGTTAAAGTACAGTCCGATCTGTTTATGTTTTCACTGTATTAGGTCTATATGAATACTAATGAGGGCAACAAGGATTCAGAACACAAAGAGAGCGTGGGAGAGAGAGGAAGAAACTATATTCTAGAGGATCTCTTAGAAGTAAGGAAATATTCATTACCATGATTACAATTTGCAATCAAACTCTAGTACATTGAGTCAAACTACAGACACATACTCAGGCCCAGTTCATACCTCTTTCTGTGGCTTCTAGTATCTAAATATAAATCAAACAAACACACACAGACACACACACAGAGAGCATGCCCTGATGTGTACAGAGACAAACTCTCACATGCTCTGATGAGGATCAAGAAAATATTTTAGCCCTTATATGGAAGCCCACACAGGCATTTGCGACCCCAATCCATATTTCAATTTCCATCCTCTCATGTAAACGAATTCAATCGCCACTATGTCTTCTCAGTGAAAGCGTCTGTGTGAAAAATGAGCCTATTCTCACCCGCATGTCCTGACGCCTTCACGTACATATCTTTAACATGCACAAACACCCTCAATCAAGACACTCTCTTCAGAACCCTTTCATTCATTATCAAATCTCACGCATCATCATATGGGCAACCTTCAATATAACACATGGTATAAAGTTTAGCTTTTTTCATTTACATTTCTCAGAACCACTTCTGTCACAATGCAATTACTTTGAAACAGTATAATGGGTGAAAAGTAGGATTGTGCAAAATTATGAATGATTTAGTACAACAATATATTTAGATGCCAACCATTAGCACGCACACACCAGCACATTAGGCAATGTCAAGTTTGGATTTGTGCGATTAATCGAAATCGAATCGCAAAGGCAATTTGAATCGTTGTGATCAACGAATCACAAGAGGCTGCGATATGAAATGTTTATGTATTATATAATTTCCCCACCCAGAGCAAATGTGTGACTGCAGTCTGCGTGTGACTAGCCAATTAAGTGAGAACACTTTTGTTCTACCCAATCAGAATTGTGCAACAAAACTAGGGTTGGGCGATGTCAACCAATTTGGCATCATACAATGTCTAATGTAAAATGTTGCGATGGGTGATGGCATCGTTGTCGTAGGTGAATTAATTATTTATGAATAATTAAGCCATAACAAATTAATTATTTGTAGCCTACAGTTTCAACTACCTGACCAACATGGTCTTTGTTTTACCCATATAAGATAAAAGTTACACACAAATTACCACTTGTTAGTGACTTTTTCCGTGGGGCTCTTGCATGAATAGGCAGTAATTTCTGTCATTATGATTGCATCTACAAACTTGGTTGGTAAAAAGGTTCACAACCAACAGCAACCAGCCAACAGTTTCTAAGGTTTTTGCAAAAATTGCTAAGTACAAGCGTGAAAGCGAAAGACTGAAGCAGTGTACTGATGCTGTGACATGTTACCTGACAGATTAAAAGGACAGAAGAGTCGTTAGATAGAGACAAGGTAAATGAAATATCACGTTTAACAACAATAGTGAGACGCGATCCAGCAGTACATGCTTGATAAACTGTCCGACGTGCACTGCTCTCTGAGGTTTTGTGCTCAAAGCACCCGCTGACTGCCTGGAGCCCAGACTCTGCAGAGCTTGAAAGCAGATGTGTTTGCGTGTGTGCGGTCATGTGATGTGCGTTTTCTGTGATATAGTGTGAAAGGCCTTTTCAGAAATGTTAGGTGACGTGGACGTAGACGGTTTTCATTCTAAAATACCATTTTAAAATGAAGATGAATTAGTGTAAACGGGGATGTGCGTGTTTTTCACAAACGGGTTGCTGCTGTGAAGGGGGCAGGGACGAAGGATTGTGATGCCGGATCAGCATTGTGATGTCTATGGGCTATCAGCGATGGACAATGGCATCGTCTATCGACCCAAGCCTAAACCAAATTATGCAGAAAGTCCACAATAAAACAAACAAACACGCAAGCACAAACAAGTTGGATGATGGCGTCTGCTGCTTCAGAAGCATTAATTCATTCAAAGCACAAATTCATATCAAAGAAAAACACCATGTTGGTTATGTGGGAATATTTTGGTTTCAAAGTCATAAACACCGAACAAAAATAGGTAATCTGTAAGAGCAGTCACAGAATTGTTGCCACAACATGAGGAAATACAACAAACAACACGTAAAAATGCACTACAGTCGGCTAAATGAGGAGCATCTTGCTAAAGAGTCAACGAAGTATTGCCAGTGGCACTCAATCTAGTAGCTAACAACAGCAAAGTACGGAATTGTTTGCAGCATATAAAAACACATCAAGAAGGCACCAGGAGATAACTAACGGGTTTAATTTTTAAATATTTATAAACATTTGAATAACAGTTTGAGTTAGGAGTTATTTAATATCTTTCCAGTTCCTTCTTTAAGTAACACTCACTGCATTTTTAGCAGTAAGAAGCTAAGATACAGAATACTGAGCTGAAGCTTGACTACAAAATTCTTATCAAATCCAAAATCGCAATAAAAAAACAAAAACAAAACAATTAGATATTTTCCAAGTCAACTTGTCTCTGAAACCAAGCATCTGTAACGATTTTAGTATTGATGACAACCATGAACACTCTGATCTGCTTTCATGTTGTCGCAGATTCAGCGAGAGCAGTTTCTGTTACAAAACAGCTTCAGCATTTTTGACCATACAATAATGAGATTTGTGTTAGAAAAAGACAAGATAGCAGTAGCAGTGCAACAAAAGGTTATTGTTTAAACGTTAACACTGTCTATGGCAATAAAATCAAGTAAATGACCTTTTGTAAAAGCGACAAGTAAATGTGTCGATTAATAAATAATAAATTGAAGAGTCATCCAGTAAAGTGAAAGAAGAAAAGACTTTATGATTAGGTCATTAGCCCTTTTCACAAAAATAGTCGTTATTGGAAACTTACATAAATCCGTTCAAAATTACTAATATAATGTATTGTGAAGGTAAAAAAAAAAGAAAAAAAGAAATAAAAAAAAATAAAAAAAGATTTGAGTTATTATCCTGGTAAGTTTGCGCCTCTCAAGAACGAGGGTTGGTTTTGTCACTTGGTAACCTGCTTCTCAACTGCAAGCAAAGTGACCAATATCTGATGCAAATAAGCCACTTTCAGTGCCACTCTCTGTGTATCGTTTTTCCTTCATATGAAAACCTTTTACACTAAAAGCATTTTTTTTTTTCAAAATTGTCATTTGTTTTTAACAATTTATTTTAAATTCTATGATTTATACTTTATATATTCAAATAGTTTTGAATTGTCAATTAACACTAATAATGTCTTTAGAATTTTTTTTAAATGGCTGACTTTCAGCTGTTTGTGAACCTAAATTATTAAAATCATATGACTTATTTCCATTGATTTAATATCTTAAGTTGCCCCCTCAAACTTCTGCTGCATCAACAGTGTTTACTACTATTTGCTTCCTTTTTTCCATGCTGCCAGCTTTCTTTTACCATAAGCCTCAGACATTGTGAATGTGGTTGTTTATTGGGTAAATATTAAGCATGCACTTTATCAGGGGTTTATTAAACGAAGAACAATCCGGCTTTATTACACCCAAGCCAGTCATTTACTACTGTTAACATTACTGATTATTTAAAACAACAGCTTTAAAAAATTATAATAACAATCTGAATATTTCAGCACGGCAATCTCTCTCTTTCGCAGTCTGCCGCCTGTTCCCTGGTTTGTTCATAAATTACAACTGTTCATCATTCGAGGCAATTTGGTGCGTAATATCTTGGCTTTGATGGAGCTGCTGACTAATTGATGGATTACTTTATTTTCGAATAGCGGAAACTGCCAGAGCGAGGTTGCTGTAGTAAATCTCTTCGCAATGAAAGAAACCATCACATTTACACTGGACTTTAATCAGCACCTATTACAAGAGTTTATTCGGAAACACTCCATCAGTCCCATTTTGCACAGCAGATAGTTACGGGAAAGAATCTGTCATTTCTGACACCTGCTGAGAGACCCCTGTCAGATACATCATAAGCCATAACAGCCACAGATTATTAGTGTTATTAGTGTAAACAAATTTTACATGTCCATTGTGTACATTTCACACAATGCTCAAATAAAGATCTAATATCATAAATGGTTTTTAAGTGCTGGAATTAAACACCGGGAGTCTAGACGCTAAAATAAACCCTAATGAGCACAACCTTTTAGGCATGAAATCTGCAGAAATATTCAAAATAGACTGAAATGCGAGCTTCATTGTTCTATTTCACACAAGAACGCAGAACTCGCATGAATATCAGAGACTAGAAGAGTACATTATATAAATATTTATAATCCTCAAAACAGTGGGAAGTGGGTCAGACTGATTTCAGGACGTATGCTAAAAGCCCAGAATAAATATGGAAATAAAGAAAGTGTGTGAAACAACAGATGGCAGAAGTTTGACGTTTAAAAAGAGCAGCGTCCTCAGAGGAGCTTCACTATTTCAGCTTCATTATCATTGCATCGCTGGGGTTAAGAAGTGGACATCAGATAGATTAGAAAAACATGCATCTCCAGAAATGCATTAGCTGAGAATGATCTAGTCTCAAACACACTCAAGATTTGCACTCTGTAACTTTAAAAGGGAGTTGTGTTTTTATATCATCTAATTTTATTGTGGTGGATGCTTGTCACAGCGGAAACCCTTCGAATTTGCTAATCAAGAAACGTTATCATCATAATCAAATGTTGAACGCTGCTTAACATTTTTAAAGAAACTGTTCTTTTTTAATAACTGCAGGTATTACAAAATAAAAATAGTCTGTAGTGTTGTCATTTCCATTCAAATACATTTCAGGCATTTCTGAATAGGTGTTTTAATTTTTAATAATTCATAGAACAATTTACTGACCCCAAAATGTATCATAAAAAGGGTATATGCCTGCATATATTGGATTAAATTAACAAAATATTTGTTTTTTAATGTAAACATACATTTTGATGATATGTGTATTAAAGGAGTCATGAACTTTTTTTATTGTTTTAATGTTGACCATGTCATGTGCAAATCGTGGGTGAGATAATTGTGTTTGGAATAAACTGCAGCTTCAGTATTAACCAAGCGCAGTCGGTTAACACTGTCGAATTAATATTCAGTAAACAGCTTCAATATTAACCGAGCGCAGTCGAGATAGACATAGTAGAATAGAGCCAACAAGTTAAACACTTCATGCTATAATGAAAGATCAAAATAAACTTATGCACAGCACACCATCTAGCCCAGTGTTTGCCAACCATGTTCCTGGAGGCACACCAACAGCACATATTTTGGATGTCTCCCTTATTTGACCCATTCATTTCAGGTTCTGGAGTTTCTTCTAATGTTCTGATGAGTTGATCTATGCATGTTTGATTAGTAAGAGGCTGAAAAGTGTAGTGATGGTCTGCCTTCAGAAACAGGGTTGGGAAACACTGATCTAGCCAACATAAATAACAAAACAAATGATTGCAGTAAAGTATTTATAAATCTCTTAATAAACAAAGTACAAGATGACTATCCCAAATGACTAAAACGATA
The DNA here is from genome assembly GCF_052040795.2 of Danio rerio. NCBI lineage: Eukaryota > Metazoa > Chordata > Actinopteri > Cypriniformes > Danionidae > Danio > Danio rerio. Next base: position 20,275,985 of record NC_141023.1, read on the forward strand.
AAACTAAAAAAAATCTTCACTGTGCTGAGCGAAAGAGCTTACTGAACAGCGCATCATCGATGACACAAGAGTGCTCAAGCCCGAATGTAAAGTAAGTGCGGACCGTCGGGGGTGACGAGAGGGGGGAAAAAGCGTGCTTCTGCCCGGTTCGAGGCAACTGTACGTAGTGCAAGTACGCCCTCAGTGTGCCATCACAGTACTTTGATGCCAGATGTCTCAAGTTGGACAAAATTTCTGGCATGCGCTGCTTTAAACAGTCAGTGCAGCACCGCATGAAGTTTAAACACCTATTGAAATTGTTTCATTGGAAGTCAGGTTTACCCTACCTAGGTCATAAACTAGGCATGCACGATATTGGTCAAATCTGACATTGAGATTTTTCTTCAATAAATATTGTGATGAAATACAATTTTACAAGATAGCACTATTTGACGGTTTTCTAGGGACTCTAACAATATGCAAATTAGGCATGGGATGATTATCAGTTTCAAGGTTTACCACTGTTTGGAAAAGTCAAGGTTTTAAAACCACTAGTATTTTCTGATATACAATTCCTACATTATATATACATATGTTGTTGTTTTTTAGGGCAACAGTGTCTCCACATCAAAAAATACTGATTCAAAATATTTTAAATGTTTCTTAAAATACAATATATTGTGTTTAACGGAGGAATAGTTGTTGTGTTTTTTATACATATTTTAGAGTAGTACAATACCTTAATACTGTGAAACTATAATATTTAAAGTATATATAATAGTATTATAATAGTATTATAATAATACATACTGTCACAACTTTATACCCAGCCCATGACTTATTTAGATACAGAAATTGAACAATCACATTCACAATGCAATAAATGCTTTTCTTACTTTGCTTTGTCTCATTTCTTGTCAAAATGCCTAAAATTTCTTAGAGTAAAAATATTGTTTTGCTCTCAGGTTCAGAGTAAAAATCAAGAGTTTTTCCCCCAAAACAAGTTAAACTATGCCAGTTGAGTTAAGTAAAATAGCCTTGCTATTGCTCTAAAATGTAGATATTTTGACTAGAAACAAGACAAGAACTTGAAGAAAAACTTTTTTTGACTAAAATTCCATATCATTACAGTAATTAAATACAATTCTGCAGCTTCTGCTCAACCTCAATTCAGGCTTAACATTGCATATGTTGCAATGTGGCTACTGCAGATGAGCACATTGTGATTATCGACGTTGAAACAATATATTTGTCCGGCCTTATTATACACTCTCAAAAATAAAGGTATGACAGCTGTAACTGAGATGGTACTTTACCTAAACAGTACATATTGACGCCTAAAAATGTAGTGATAGCAATACGTATGCTTTAGTTAAAAATGTGTACCTTTTAAAAAAGAACCACCACAGTCAGTGACAGCTCGCATATCTTTTTTTATGCGAGTGTTGGTACATTCCAGTTTTCTGGGCCTGGTGTAAAAAGCAGTTATTTCAGTAACACAGACGTTTTCCCACTTTAAAAGGTACAGGATATTATTTCAGCACGATGACTTCTTATGTAAAAGCTCAAGTTAAAGTTGAAATCCTTTTAAAAGCTATTAGAGTCCATAATGACAACAACGATCTGTGCTGCACATAAAAACAAAGATGGGAAGTAAAGAAGTACAAATACTTCGTTAATGTATTCAAGTAGATTTTTCTGGTATCAGTACTTCACTACTTATTTTTTTGACAACTTTTTACTTTTACTGCTTACATTTTTACATAAAATATCTGTACTTTCTACTCCTTACATTTTTAAAACCACAGTTGTTACTTTCGTTTTCATGTGTTTGGTGACGCGATCTGTATTATTTCTTGTCATTTCACAATAATATGAGAGCCTTTTTGATGCCGTCAGTCTATTTTTCCTCATTGCACGCCTGCGTGCTGCAGTGCGTTGCCTTTTCAAGGCTATCGCGCACTGTACGTGGGCTAGTTTATGAAGATTACTATGAGAAAGGCTAGGATGACTACGCAGATGTGAAAGCCTAATGCAAAAAAAAAAAAAGTTAGCACTTCGCAGTCAAATCTGATAAGAATTTATTTTAGCATAAGAAAAAAAATATTTACTATATTTTTGACAGAATTCAGTGTAAAATGTAAGATATTATATATAAAGATAGACAGGCTTACAGAATAATTTTTAGAGTGAATCAACATAAATGGCAGCTGATGTTTTTGATCTAACAGCCGAAAAACTACATGCTGAACACTGAGTTTGCATCAGGAAGATGATACATGGGCCGCCTTAAGCAATGTTGTTAGGCTATATTATAGGGTGTGATGCTGCTTGGCTACTTTCGTAAATTTAGCAACAAACATTTTACATAAATATTGTAAAGGTAGGTTACTTTATATTTCTGTATCAGTAGGATGTGAGGACTAGTTACCTACCTATCCTTACTCATATCCTTCAGCTTTGTCCCTGATATAACAGGGGTTGCCACAGCAGAATGAATCAAAAATTATTCCAGCATATATTTTACACAGCGGATATCCTTCCAGCTGCAACACAGTACTGGGAAACACCCATACACAATTACATTTACACACACACTTATACACTACTGCCAGTTTAGTTACCTATTATTCACCTAGACTGCATATTTTGGACTGTGGTTGAAACGGGTACTTTTTACTTTTGTACTTTTACTTAAGTACAAAGTGTAGTCAGTACTTCTACTTTAACCAGTCGTTTTAAATGTGAGTATGTGTACTTCTACTTAAGTAAAGGATGTGTGTACTTTTGCCATCTCTGTATTTAATCCCCCAAAAGTGTCAGAGCAGGTGTTTTTGGTGGTACTGAACAGATTTCATTGTCCTAGTTGACTAATATTAATTGTGGCAAACGTGTGTGTAACTCTTTCTGCAGCACTGATGAGTTTTAAGTAAAGTGTGTTCGAGCAGACTCAACATAACATCACATTTTTCAGAATAAATTACCAGCTGAGGACCCAGATCTGATCTGAAACCACCCCCACAAAGCATCTCTGAGTGGCATAGAAAGCGTTCCGCTTCACAGGCGCCTCAAGCAGTCCAACTTGTCAGTTGTGCCTAATTCCTGCAATGCAGCAACCCATTCAACACGTCTGCGTGAACGCGATCATGAACGCGGCTCACTCCTGGCAAAGAGCGCCCCTGCAGCGCTGCACTGCGCACGCGCACAATACCAGCCCAGTATCTGGCAGGATGCAGGACGTGTAGATAGCGCATGCGCAAAAAGAGCCTCCCATTCACATTCAACACGGGATCAGTATTTGGCCAAGCTTCTGTCTATGATACACAGGCCTCCCAAAACAACTTGGAAGAATTTACAACAATACTCTAGTACTGCAGTAAACATGACAGGGACCCAAAATAACACAATAACCATCTTTCAACGCCACAATGAGAAAAGTTACGCAATAAATGTATGTGTAAAACTTTCTTAATAAACATAAACAATATAAACACAGCATACTGAAGCAGGTGGAGCCAGTGTGCTAATTTACATGACAGTTGTCACAAAAATCATTACTTACTCTTTAAACCTTCAGTCGCTGGTAGATTACAAAAAATAACCATTAAAACAGAAAAACGCTCTGTTAAAACCACATCAAATATATGTTTTTGTATTATATAAGACTGATAAAGTATTAAGGCTGGCAAGCGCAACAAGAGGCTAAGCTAGTTAGCACCACAACAGCAGCTTAACACTAGCGTAAATATTACCGATTTAAATCCTCGAACTCTGCAGTTCTCACTTTAACGAAGCTAAATAAGAGCTGAAACAGAAATATAACACCTCCCCTGGTATGTTTTGGAGTATAAGAGTTTATACACTTACCTTTTTGGAAGATAAGCTGTTTTACCGTATGGGATATTTTTCTATGGAGCTGCTTCACGTCCGGGTTAAATGAATGACGGCAGACGGGAGTGCGGACGTACTCGGGAGCGCGCGCTGTGCGGTAGCTGTCAAACCACATTTGTGCATTCAGTTTACATCTGAATGGAATACATTCAAGGCTTGACATTAACTTTTTTTTACATTACTAGCCACTCGCCATTTTCACTAGCCACACTTTTGTTGTTGGGAAAATATATTTTATATGTTAATGTTAAGCTCTGAATAAATGTATTATTTATAGGCTTCGTTGTAGTCATAATTTTTGAAAGTTATTGTACCTGTCATCTGTTTATTTCATTTCAATGTATGAGTAAAGAGGATAAATGTAAAAGTATAGTCTAACTTTATAAATATATATTTTTATTCCGTGTTTATTTACCAAAAACAACACTAACATTATGGAGGACGAAACCTGCAAAAAAAAGAAATAAATAAATACGCAAATATATAAATAATTAAGTAAATAAATCCATAAATTCCTGCACATAAAAATTGGCAAATCAATAAATAAATGTAAATAAAAATGTACAACTTACTGCATAAATATAAACATAATTATTCAATTCATCTTTATTTCTATAGCACTTTTACAATGTAGATTGTGTCAAAGTAGCTTCACACAAAAGATTAATTGAAACAGTGTCAGTTCAGTTTTCAGACTTTAAGTTTAGTTCAGTTAAGTTCATTTCAGTGTGGTTTAATATTCATTGATGAGCAATCCATCGTTGTGCAACTCTTCAAGTCCCGAGTTTAGGCAAGCCAGTGGCGACAGTGGCGAGGAAGAAACTTTTCCAATTGGAGAAAATGAAGAAAAAAAGCCTTGAGAGAAACCAGGCTCAGTTGGGCACCACCATTTCTCCTATGGCCAAACTTCTTATGCAGAGCTGCAGTCTAGGTGTCAGAGGCTGGAGATCGCTGGACGTCAGCGAAGACTTGTCTGTCCCTGGAGTCTCACAGGAATCAGTCTCATGCTCTCCACTCCTCAATGACCACCAAAGCAGCTGCTCAGAATACGGCCTGGTCAGGGATTATGGAAACCTTGGGATTATCTCTTCACAATTTAATAGTGCGGGTAAATAATTTGGAGGAATAAGTAAATGCTTCCCCTCTTTCAAACCTTTTTTCATTCTTGAAAATAGTTCCATATTTAGTTTCCTCGGCTCAATATGCTAATTAGAGGCTGTATGTCAATCATCAGAAGGCAGTCTTTATGCCACCATTGGTTGATGATTTTTTTGACTGGCGTTCTCCATATAGCACCATATTTTATTTATGTCATTTAACCTGTCATTGCTTCTGCATTCTTTAAACTGAGGTGAGTTTACCTAAGGCGAAAACATTAAAAATTCAATTTATATTTTATTTATATTACAATTTATGATCATATTATTTATATAGCTGTTGTTAGGAAGTTGCATTGCATATAATGCATGATGTACTTGACTGTGATATACTATTTTTAATAATAATATATGGAGAAGGAAAAAAACAAGTGTATATAAAGGGCAGGTTCTGTTGTGGGTGTGTACTACTCACTATAGAAGAGATTGCACATGATGGAAAAAATTGTCAGTATGATGAACCACGATAATCATCCCATTTTTGATATAGTCCAACCATGTGCAAGCTTTTTAGTGCAATATTAATTCAACCCTGGTGTTACAGAGAAGTAATTTCTACCAACAGTGATCAGATTGTATTACCAAAGTCATACTAATGAATTATGCTGAATTCTAATAGCATTAGATATGGACTAGTGTCTACTCTTTGTTTAAAATTAAGGTGTGCAGTATGAATGTAATTTTATTATTGTTTTTTATATATTTGTAAAGTATTTTATCTAGCTTTATAGGGAGAGCTCTGCTGTGACGTGGATTTCCTTTTGGGATTAATAAAGTCTAACAAACAAACAAACAATATAATGTAGTAACAATAATATAATTGTGTTAAATTATTATATAATAATTATATAAAATATACAGTTGAAGTCAGAATTATTAGCCCCCCTGTTTATTTTTTCCACAATTTCTGTTAAACGGAGAAAAGATTTTTTCAACACATTTTTAAACATAGTAGTTTTACAAACTCATTTCTAATAACTGATTGATTTTATCTTTGCCATGATGACAGTAAATAATATTTGACTAGATATTTTTTAAGACACTTCTACACAGCAAATACATTAAAACGCTTAACTTGGTTAATTAGGTTAAGGCAGGTTTGGGTACTTAGGCAAGTTATTTTATAACAATGAGTATCAGAAAAATATATAGCTTAAAGGGGCTAATAATTTTGACCTTAAAATGGTGTTTAAAAAAATTTAAAACTGCTTTTATTGTAGCCGAAATAAAACAAATACGACTTTCTCCAGAAGAAAAAATATTATCAGACATCCTGTGAAAATGTCCTTGCTCTGTTAAACATCATGGGAAATATTTTAAAAAGGAAACAAAAATTCAAAGGGGGGTTAATAATCCTGATTTCAGCTATATCTGTGATAAACATCTGAATTTCTTTCAGTTAATATTGTTATGTCTTGCTGCCAGTGTTTATATGAGGAAAGATTTATTGCTAGTGCTCTACTGCATGCGATAATTATCCCAAATGAATAAACAAATGATCTCTTTCCTTTTTTATCCCACTTTTTCATTCTTCCTATATCACCGACACCTTTTGAAATTAATTAGCGTGTGTGTGCGTGTGTGTTTGCATGTGGGTGGGTGTGTACAGGTTGTATGTTTTTCACCTAATCCTGCGAGGTTTATATGAGTGAGGTGTTTGTGTGTTTTCCGATGCATGTGTTCCTCTTCCAATTCAGGCTCTGAAGGGAAACATGAATCAGCGCCAGCAGATGTTCATGAAAAAATGACTCCGTAACAAAAAATAAAATAAACATGAAAAAAGGTTGGAAGGAAGAAAAAAGAGAATACTATTTAAAAACACAAGAGAGTAAAAAAAATATGTACAGCCTCACTAACCATGGACGTCATGGTGTTTGTTCAACCTAAACGGCAACTTAAACTCCCTGTTTGTTAGAAACCGGTCTGTCTAACAAAACAATGAAACTTTTTAATTTGAGTTTTAAAAAGATAGTTCTGGCACCACAGTGGTGCAGTGGGTAGCATGGATCGCCTCACAGCTGGGTCAGTTGACGTTTCTGTGTGGAATTTGCATGTTCTCCCCATGTTCACATATAGGTTTCCTTCAGGTTCTCCGGTTTCCCCCACAGTCCAAAGACATGCGCTATAGATGATTTGAATAAGCTAAATTAGCCGTAGTGTATGTGTATAGATGTATGGATAAAACATATGCTGGACAAGTTGGCGGTTCATTCCTCTGTGGTGACCCCAGATTAATAAAGGGACTAGGCCAAAAAGAAACTGAATGGATGAATAATAGTAGTTGTTGTTGGTGTTCTTGTTAATATCATCATCATTATTGTGTATGAATGCAAGTGTGTATGGGGCTTTCCCAGCGTTGGTTTGTGGCTAGAAGGGCATTTGCTGCGCAAAAGAACATATGCTGGATAAGTTGGCGGTACATGCCGCTGCGGCGACCCCTGATTAATATAGCTATTATGCTCTTACTCTGACATACTAATCAAGGAGCAATGACTGCAGCAGGCACAACGACATTACGCAGCCCCTGAAAATAGTCCCTAGCTATGGTAACTAGATAATAGCACTGTATAAAATCATTGTGCCTGCTGGAGCCATGTGGCTGCAAAGTTCCCTGATTAGGCCAGAATGAGAAAGTGTAGTGTTACTTTAAATGTCACCTATGTATTAAATTCAGCTGCATAATAGAAATATCACCAACAGAAAAGCCAAAGCACAGACTGCATATTAGCACGGCAATGATTCAGCAATGGCCTCGAGGTGCAAGTAATCATAGGCACGCTTATACGTTCTTAATTATATATTTATAAAGATGAATGGTAACTCAAATGTTTGTCTGTGTTGACAACAGGTTGGCCTGCCCTTATGATCCCATTAACTGAAGTAATTGTGTTGAATTAGACTTCTTGATATCCCAATGCTGTTTAGAATCCTCAGTTCTTAATAAGTGACAGCAATTAAAGTGTGCGGGCCGGTGTATCTCCTCTAAAACTGACACTGTGTTGACAGCACTTGACACTCTCCAAGCATTAGCTCATGTGTTTTTTTAAAGAATGAAAATCACTTGCAAAAGCCATGAAGTATGCTCCTGATATGTTCATGCTGCAAGAGGAACGTAATGTTTTGAAATTCATCAATGTTTGATAGTTATTTTCATAGCATGTCAGAAATCAACATGAATCAAATTGGCCTCCGTATTTTTTGCCCCTGGTCTTAATGTGAACAATTCATGTGGTGCATACTACACCAAGGAAAACTATATCTGTCTTCTTAACATTTCATCAAATTATAATAACTTGCTTGTTTCTCCAATGACTTTCCTTTTCGTCTGACATCACCAAGGAGGTCTATAATACTTAGAGAAAGTTATCTGCTGGCATTCCCATTCATCTCTGTGGCAGTTCTTTGGCTGTCTGCCATCTTTGCTCATAAGTGCTCCATTCCGGGGACTTTTTAAGCCAATCAGCTGAGCTATAAATGTCATGTGACTAATCTTTCTGGAAACTGCAGAAAAAAATGCTTTTTGACATCTTACTGTGATTGGTTGAGGACAAAAATACAAAGCCATACATGACCCCATGCACAATCATCATTTATAGTGACTTTCTTAAGCTGTGACATCAAATACAGTTTGTATATTAGACGAAAAAAGTTTTCATTTTTGTCTTGTTAATAATAATAATAATAATAAGTAGTATTATTATATTTATTATTATTATACTGGTATTATTATTATTATTATTATTATTATTATTAGCCACACATGGTCACACAATCATCATTTATAATTACTTTCTTGAGCTGTGACATCAAGGGCAGTTTGTATATTACATGGAAAAAGTAGTCCTTTTGTCTTGTTAGGAATAATGATAATAATAATAATAATAATAATAATAATAATAATAATAATAATTATTATTATTATTATTATTATTATTATTATTATAGCAATAACAATAACAATAATAATAGTAATAATAATAATAATTATTATTATTATTATTATTATTATTATTATTATCATTATTATTAATATTATTATTATAATTAATATTCTCATCATCATTTTTATTATTATTATTATTATTAGTAGTAGTAGTAGTAGTAGTAGTAGTATATTTATTATTATTATATTTATTTATTTATTTATTTTTTGTTTTTATTATTATTAGCCACACATGGTCCCACAATCATTATTTATAGTGACTTTCTTGAGCTGTGACATAAAGGGAGGTTTGTACATTTGAAAAAAAAGTAGTCCTTTTTGTCTTGCTAATAATAAAAATTAATAATAATAATAATAATAATAATAATAATAATTATTATTATTATTATTATTATTATTATTGTTGTTGTTGTTGTTGTTATTATTTTATATATATTTTTATTATTATTATATTTATTTTATAATAATGATTGTATAAATAATAATAAAAATAATAATAATTATTATTTTATTTTATTTTTATTTTTATTATTATTATTATTATTATTATTATTATTATTATTATTATCATTAAATTAAACATTTATTTTATTGCCATTATTATTTTATAGTTGTCAATATTATTATTATTATTTATTTTATTGTTATTATGTTATTATTATTATAATTAAACTATCATTATTATTAGTATATTTATTAAACAATGAAATTAAAATCTATATATATTTTTAAATGATAAATCAAATATTTAAAAATACAGTTGATCATTGAAGAAAATAGACAACATTACTGTACTTATTCATTTTCTTGTCGGCTTAGTCTCTTTATTAATCTGGGGTCGCCACAGCGGAATGAACCGCCAACTTATCCAGCACATTTTTACACAGCGGATGCCCTTCTAGCCGCAACCCATCTCTGGGAAAAATATTACTGTTACTAATTCTTATTTTTCTGAGACCACATACTTTCATGGCATTTATTTACAAATAAAATAGTAATAAATTACATAAATTAATAAACAAAAACACAGACCTACTTTTGAATGGAAAATTATTTAATATAATAAGGAATTCATTTTAATTATTAAACTGTGTAGTTCTGTAAGCTATTAGACAAATTTATCATTAATTCTTTAATGCATATATGGGTCTAAAATGACCTGACTGACTTCTGACTTTCTATATCTTTGCAATAAATTAATTTTGTGACTTGGTATTTTAGGAATTTTTTTTGACCATCACAAGTTCCTTATTAATTTCTTACATTTTGAATACAAATATTTTGTTGGTATATTAAGGAGTATTTATATAAGGGAATGTTTAATGCTAAGATAAACTGCTGAACTAAATCCCAGCCAAGAATAAAATTACATATGGAATGTATGTCTGTCATTTTAGACTTCAGACATTTTAGACCTTAATGTTGTGCATTAGAAGTGGTTTTACATCGCTTGTGATTAAGGGTAAAATTATTTTTCCCAGACTAGTTCCATTTTAAGTATTTACTATCTAATTAAATCGTAATGTTAACCTACTTTTGAATGACCGCCAATGGAAATATATGTTATTATATTGTAGTTCTATGTGCTAAATAAGGCTTTAACATTGGCAATCTATTTTCCCCCTCAAGGTTCCATTCTGGAAAGTATTCTTTAACAAAAACCAAGATGTAATTAATTCCAATGGACAGAACTGTCAGGGCCCTTTTCATAATTTTGACAAAACAAAGCAACAGATTGATCAACCATTAGTCAATCAATATGTAAATCATTAAAATAACTACATTAAAATACATTTTGTCTGAATACAAAGCTATTAGAATGACCATTAAAAGAAAACAATGTTATTAACACCAAAACTGTGTAGCCAGATAAGCCTTAATGTTAAAAATCCTTTTACAATTCCACTTGGTTAAACTCTGGTACGTTTATATACAATTAAGTGAGTTAGTCAATTCCCAATAGAGGCAATTTTATTGCTTGCAAAAATGAAGTCAAATACAGTTAAAATAGGAAGCGACTTCTTGAATGACGAAAGATGATGTTATTTCCCTCATAATAATGCAGTCCTGAATGCTAAACAAGACAAACACTAGCATTACCAATCATTGTTATTTTTCCCAGCCCGCTCAGTTCCATTCAAATATTCAAAATCCAGCAACATAACACAGATTCAATCGATTCCCAAAGGCCCCAAATCAAGTCCCGCCCTACATTTTTTCTCATCGAATATTCCGTTTCACTCAGAAGCGTAATCATTATGCAACGAAAACTGCTCGCAAATCCAGTTTTGTGTTGACTGCAAACAGCGAGCTTCTTTCTTATTCTCTGTTGGTCAGCAATCCCGGCTACACCATTAAAAGCGACCTTTTGGCACAGTGTTATCCATCCCTATGTGAGCGTGCATTGTTATCAGGGTGTCTACAGTTCAGCGTCATAATGTAATCAGACATAAATAAGCATGAGGAAGTCACAGCTCGACGGGGGAGTGGAGGAGAGAAAATAAAGGCCGTGTAATTAAAGCAGCAATACCCTCACACATATTAACCAGGGAATATGTGACTGAGTGTATGATTTACACACACACACACACACACACACACACACATCTCCAGCCCTGTGTCTGTGTATCGCTTACCACTCCATTGCCCCCTCCAAAAATAATTAAGCATCTTCAGAGAGGAATTGGGTTACCTGCAGATTACAGTGAGAGATGTAAGGCTAGCTTACACTAGGGACCTGAAGGGAATGAACACCAGGCGAGAGATGAAGAAATTATGGGAAGGCAGGGAGGTAGAGATGAGAAAGATGGCTCATTTCTGATGTAAATCATACCACCATCTTGTTACCATGGTAAAATGTTTTCTCGCTTGTGGACTTTGGTCAGGGACAGCTGTTTAATTTGATGTGAATGGCCACAACAAGGCTATGTTCCATTCAGATTGGAGTTTTGTGTCTGGTATGACCCTGAAGAGGTTATTCTGTGATAATAACTCTACATTGCGGCTAAATATAATTGGAAAAAACAAAGTAGACGTGATATATAGATTTAATGTTCTGCCATTTTGCAAATTCAACTGAAAATGACCTTAAAGATTCAATTTTGTAGACAAAATAGACGATGACAATGTACAAATGAGTCTAGCGATGAGAAGAAAATTAGCACTGAAGTCCGCTGAGGCCATTTTCACTATCGCTAATTGAGACACACACACACACACACACACACACACACACTTACAAAAGGATGATGTAGTACCTCTGGCAAGATTCTGATGTGTGAACACGATGGATACTTATCCCAAGAGGCCATGGGATTTGCATCAGTATAGAAACACAACTCACATGATAATGACAACATGGCAATTATGTTCAGATTATGTCCCCAGTTCACATATTTACACCACAGTGCTCATTTTGAGGCCATTGCTCAGTCATTAATGAAAAAAAAAAAATCACACTCAATTAAAAGTGCCATTAATAAAAAAATGTAATGCAAGTAGAATATCGGTTTTGTTCTAAATACTACTAAATACATTTTACAAGTATGAGTAAAAAGTAGGGGCAGCACAGTGGCGCAGTGGGTAGCAAAATCGCCTCACAGCAAGAAGGTCACTGATTCGAGCCCCGGCTGGGTCAGATGGCGTTTCTGTGTTTGGATGTTCTCCCTGTGTTCGCGTGGTTTTCCTCTGAGTGCTCCGAAGTCGAAAGACATGGTGAATTGGGTAAGCTAAATTGTCCGTAGTGTACGAGTGTGTGCATGAATGAGTGTGTATGGATGTTTCCCAGTGATGGGTTGCAGCTGTAGGGCATCCACTGTGTATTGCATATGCCAGAATAATTGGAGGCTCATTCCACTGTGATGACACCTGATAAATAATGGACTAAAGCCTGTTTTTACTTCTGTGTCAAGTGATCGAAGTGACCTACGGCGAATGCAACATGTGTAGCTGTGCATTCATACTTCAGGCTGATTTATACTTCTGCGTCAAGCGCACGCGTATGCTAAAAGTTGTTGCACATCCGTTGGTCCCCGCCTCAAAATGAGCGATTTTGAGCCACTTGTACATTATGAAAGCGTTCAGAAAAAAAAAAAACAGCAGCAAAGGATCTCGACACAGAGAAACATAAACACCTACTGCCAACTAGTGTTTAGGAAGTGTATTGCAGAGCAACAGAAAAAAGCGTGCAGAAGTATAAATGCACGGCTACATGCAAGGCTTGCATGTGGGTCAAGTCGATCACTTGACGCAGAAGTATAAACCAGGCTTTCTGTGCACTGTTTCTGTTGCTCTGTAATTACACTTCTGAAACGCTAGTTGGCAGTGAGGTGTTTTTAGCCCCTTTCACACATACAACCTTTCCGGAAAATTGCCGGCAATTTTCCGGAAAGGTTGTATGTGTGAACAGGTCCTTTTTGAAAATACCGGTAAATTCGTTCTGGCTATTTTCCGGAAAGAGAAGTTGTAACATTACCGGTAATTTGCCGGAATGGTGCGCTGTGTAAACGCAGAAGTAAGATTACCGTAATAAGCACGTGCACGTCTAGAACGTGCTGACGTGAGACGTCTGCTTTAGCCAATCACAACAGTCAGACGCATTTACGTCCGCGCGGTTTGTGAGAATAAAAGCCTTTGAATATTTTTCCAGACACATTTAGCTGCTAGAAGTTAGTCAGATCACGTTTATATGTTTTTCTTTATGTCAACTGTGTAAATAATCATCGATGAGATGCTTATAATAAGCCGTTGTTTGTTTACCTTCAAGCTTTGCGTGTGTCTGTAAAACAGCCTGTGAGCGCCTGCACTCGCACATATTATGAACATCTCGACATGAGAAAGTGATCCTGCGAAAGTTGTTCACAATATTGATCATCCACAGAGTTTGTAATTTAGTCAAATGTTTACAAATACAAGCGTAGCCGTTTAAAGCTCATTTGTGGTGAATGATGTCAGAATTTACCGGTATTTTGGAATGGATGTGTGAATGCTCTTTTCCGGAAAATTTCCGTAACGTCCTCGCCTGTGTGAACAGCGCTTTTTTGAATATACCGGTAAAGTCGTTCCGGAAATTTTCCAGATATTTACCTGTATCACTGTGTGAAAGGGGCTAATGTTCCTCTGTGCCGAGTTTCCTCGCTGGTGTTTTGTTTTTTCTGAACACTTCCTTATTGTACAAGTGGTCCAAACTCGCTCATTTTGAGGCACGAACCGGCGAACATGCAACAACTTCAATCATGAGGTAAACACAAAGCAACACTTTTCATCTAGAGCTCCTTTATAGGACTTGACATTTGTAAACACTCACTCCAATGGACTCACGCAGCTCTCAATATATTTTAATAGCTAGACAATTAAAAATGTAGTTTTCATCAGTGTCATTTTATTTCTGTAAATTTTTTTGTGGTTCATTAGATATATATATATATATATATATATATATATATATATATATATATATATATATATATATATATATATATATATATATATATATATATAATTTTTCTAAACTTCTAAACTGGTTCATTAGATATATATATATATATATATATATATATATATATATATATATATATATATATATATATATATATATATATATATATAATTTTTCTAAACTTTTTTGAAATAAATTTTTTTTAATTCCTTAGCATCCCCAAATTCACATAAAAATAAGTGATTGAAAGAAGGCGATAAGCTTCGTGCAAAATAAAACCACATTTACAAGGATTACTGTTCATGTAGATGATTCAAAATATATTTAATACTATTCGTTTATTTATGTGCTGAACTTTTTTAATGAGGAAAAATTACAGAGTGCATCTTCAACAAGACCAAAGCCTGAACGATCAGAGTGCGGAACAACCAATTATGCCCAAATAATTGGAATAAGCTTCCTGGAGGTTTAGCCGATTTATAATTCTAGCACGGTCTGCCAGCTTCAGTCACATGATGACATAATGTCCTCTTCTCCACCTGCTATTAGAAGCCTGCATGCAAAGACAAAGCCATCAAACGTAGCATGAAGAAGACATCATCCTTGAGAAAACTGATGCAAAAAAAGAGGTCTCCCTGGAAAACTCAGCTTCTCAAGAAGAATGTTACAGTCGTTTGTAATGAATCGGGATGGAATAAAGGGGACAAACTCAATGTCAGGTGTGCTTTTTATCTTTTCGGCCTCTTTGTGAGTGATTTCTAGCAGCGAATACTCTAAAGGTTAAAGTGAGAGAGGTTGAGAGATATATAAAGAAAGTGACTACAATGTAAGTGCGAGCACAATAGATTATAAACACAAACCGAGTATAGCAAGGCATTTTGAGAGGATTTGCCTGTGAGCGAGTGATAACCGGCATCTTGTTTGTCCCCGTTTAGCCACTCCGTGAAAAAGAGCCATCGAAAGACGTGCTTTAAAGAAAAACAAAAAAGAAGAGTAAATAAGATGACATGAAAGAGGAAGGAGAATAAATAAAAGGAAAACGAAAAGAAAAAAAGCTAATTTGATTGCTTGGCTGCACTTTAAAACACAATGGCAGATAATATGAATAATTAATTGTAACAGGTTCTTCAGACGAGGCGCTCGCAGTTTAATTACCGAATGTGTTGTTTGCACAAGTGCGGTAGATTAGGCCATTTCAAAGAGAAGAGCTGAAGAGGACGAGAGATAGAAATACAGAAGGAAAGAGTGTAGAAAAGAGGGCTGAAAACTCTTTGAAAACTAAACGCAGTTGGTTCCGCTCTCAGGGTTCTGGGGACGCTGAAACGAATCTGTTGCAGCTCTTGTTGACGCGTCTTTATCAATCCTGCACCAAATGTCAACATGTGTCCAAATGTCAAAGATGGCAAGTTCGGGTGAGGCAAAAGCTCAAGCGTCTTTCTGCCTGCTGGACCGAGAGCATTGTGTGTGTGTGTGTGCAGTGCTGCTATAATGTGCAAATATGCCTTGTGGTCCACAGAGAGCTGGATGTTCACAGAAAATCTGCATAATAATTAGTTAGGGAATAGACAGCAGCCCCTTATCAGTTCTAAGTAAGAGGAACACCGAAATAAACAGACAGACACATCCACATACGGGGATACCAATGCATGCAAGCACACAATAAAACAGTATGAAAACTTAATGCCCAAAGAGAGCCGGGTAAGCATGCTTTTTTTAAATATTTTGTGTCTTTCACCCACACAGTGTATATTAAGTGAAGAATGTGGGCACACGGCAGACAGCGGGATGTTTCTTCATATGCATGTTTGTGTACTCTCTTCAGCTCCCACTTGACTCTTACCACCTACCAGATAGACGACGGGCCATAATTCTCTTAAAGAGAACATTTACGCAAGAAAGAAATAATTATGTGTGCTCAAGGTAGAGATGTGGACACCATAGTGAATTGAAAGTGTAAAAAGTAAGACATGATGGTAAATTACTAAAGCTCATACACTCAAAAATGTCTTTTGCTGCTTGTTTAAACTACTTACATTTACATTTACATTTACATTTAGTCATTTAGCAGACGCTTTTATCCAAAGCGACTTACAAATGAGGACAAGGAAGCAATTTAAACAACTATAAGAGCAACAATGAATAAGTGCTATAGGCACTTATTCATACAACACAATTATTATTATAATTTTTTGAGGGGGGGGGGGAGTGAACTTAGTTGTTTTATGCTCAATCCACCTAAATTTGTAAAAACGATTAACTTAACCAATTTGTGTTGAGACAATATGAAAAATTTTGTGGAACCCATAATTTTTTATAGTGTACTCAGAAATTGTTTTTAATTTTTCTTAATTTAGTCTGCATTTATTCTATGCAACACACACACATTTGAAGCAGAATGCAGTGAAGACGGTTCAACGCATTAAAAGTTTGTTTTGGTGGTACTCTCCATTGACATTATGTAGTTTATACTCTAAAGCAGTGGTGCCCAAACCTTTTCTTATAAAGGGCAACAATTGAGGCCTGTGGGCCAAAGGTAAATATAGTTGCCATGGGTAATTTCCTAATTTATTTAATAATGTTTAAAAATTATATATATATATATATATATATATATATATATATATATATATATATATATATATATATATATATATATATATATATATATATATATATATATATAAAGAGTAGAAAACATTGCATTATATTATTATATTTTTTCATTTAACAATAAACTTACTACAATAAAAACAAAATCTCGTTTATCACATAATTACACTTGTTTTTGATTTGATTTGCTTGTCAATGTCTGCATATTCCTCTCTGCTGAGTGACAGTATTTACATTTAAAAAATCTGATTTATTTACAACATTTAATTGAAACATTTAATATGAGTTTGCTTTTTTGTAGCTTAGCAATAAAACAAAACAAAAAAGTTTACATCAAATTAAAAATCATGATCTCTGTGTCAAATGGGATGGTGGGCCAAATCAAAGGTTACAATTGGCCTCTGGGCCCTACTTTGGACATCTCTCCTCCCAACCCTCACAGGAAACCCTTTTTCAAATTTTTAATGTGAATAGACCCCATTAAGAGGAACAGTTTACTCACTCTGAAGCCATTCTCGTTGTAAACTATTTTTTTCCAGTCAGATAAGCACAGTCTAAGTAGTTGTAAAATTGATCCAATGCTAAATAATTTTTTTTTTTGTTTGTTTGTTTTTTTTACTTTTAGGAAGTAAAAATTAGTTTCCAAGAGCACACAAATCTGTAGTCAAACTAACCCATGTAGCGTTATGGAGGTTAACTGTACAATACAACATATGATGTAGGGGTAGACAGAGTAATATATTCAATTAAAATCACCTTTATTTCTATAGCCCTTATCAAAGTAGATTGAGTCAAAGCAGTTTTACATAGACATTCTAGTAAACTGAAATTGTGTCAGTCCAGTTTTCAGAGTTGAAGTTCAGTTTAGTTCAGTGTGGTTTAATTTTCCTAGCTGAAAGTGCAAACACTGAAGAGCAAATCCATTGATGCGCAGCTCTACAAGTCCCTAATATATTGTGTAAAGTTATACAGTAACAACAAACCAACTAGTTTCTGTGTGATGAGTGGTTTCCCAAGCTTCCACTATGAATGCATCTTACATCATGTGTTATAAATCTAGATCTCTTCTCAAGTTTGGATTGGCCACACTCTTAAATTTAAATTGATCCAAAAAGGGGTTTTCATGTCACTCATCACTCCATGAGCTTTCATTGAATATCTGTGTAACGAGATAAATCTTTATTAAACATAAACATCAGTTTGTGGGTAATTAATCCTGCTTTAATAGGAGTTGCACTTCCTGTTGATTCGCCGGTGGCGCTATTTCACACAGAGCTTGTCAATTTTTGTTTTAGCTTCACACTAAAAGATAAAAATATCATTTCAAATGAAATGTTAGACCATGATTTAAGAGTCTTGCATACTACATACCATCACCTTAGAATTATAAGGTTCTATCTGAGTTATTGAAATACTCTTATTAAATGACAACTTATTTACATTATGGGGTGTTTTTTATAAGTTGTTTACATTTTAAGACTTTTTATTAAAAAAAAAACCAAATGCTACACACATACTGTTTGCTATTGAATGCAAAAACTTTGAAGCTCAACATCTCAAAATTATTCAGAACACAGATAGAACCTTATAATTCAAAGGTGACGATACATTGATTGATTTGTAGATTAGGTTTTCTTTTTATATTTGTTCGATGTCTATATACTTTTATTTCCGTTTTGATGTTTTGTTCTCCCATGTGCACAATGTGCTAATGAAGTGTGTTTTATATTTGAGCGTCGCTCTGGGTGGTGATCTGCTACAAACGCAGGTCTGTGTAGGTCTACAGCACAGAGAATGCAATCGGACTCTGCAGGAGCTGAGAGACGATCACCTGAGCTCTACTGGTGCTCCTGCTGGCTGTTGCTCAAGAATGTTGTTCTTCATTTGCATAAAGTTGAAGGATTCTCAACTTTGTCACATCGCTAGACAAAGCCACCTGGTTGCCAACGGTCACTGTTGCTCGCGTAGACTGAGGGCGCTAGAAGTCACGCGCTCTTTATTGAAATGAATGATCGCTTTGCTGCTGCAAGTCGCACAGAGTGTGAATGAGGCTTGTGTGTGTTGCTGAAGGATGAATGAACATGGTCCGAAAACAAAGTACAAAGGTGAACCATAAAAAAGTATTATCGTAGCTTGATAATATTCCAATCGAACCCCTTAAAGGGCCATGAAACCCCCTTCGTTTCAGCAGGGTGTTTTCACATCTCTACTTTGGAAAAAGCCAGAAAAGTGGGCGTGTCCAGCTCTGTTTAGGGGGGAGTGTCGGAGGAAGAAAAGAGGCACGGTGTGGGAGTGTCTATTTTGGCACGCGACTGTGTTTACATGGGCATCTGTAGTCGAATTATTTGCCAAATTATTAAATGGTGGACTTTAACTGCCTTTCATTCAGAGAATTCATTGATGTCCCTCGCGACAAACGAGATATTTGATTCGAGGAACTGCTCTAAGCGTGTATTTTTCATGCAATGTTTGATACCGCACGGCGAATAAGAGAAAAAAAACTCAGCATTTCCCGGAAACTTAGATGCACACGGCAGGTAGCGTCAGAAAGCCTTGTGTGTTATTCCGGTCACAAAATGCGGTAAAAATCCTAAGCAAGGTTAAAGTTTGGTTGTAGTGCTAACATGTTTACACTCTGTGTAATAGTTTGTTCGATACGAACAAACTGAATAAACAAAGAGCGCTGGTCGCTCACTTACCAAATCTGTAGAGA
Organism: Danio rerio; assembly: GCF_052040795.2. Lineage (NCBI taxonomy): Eukaryota > Metazoa > Chordata > Actinopteri > Cypriniformes > Danionidae > Danio > Danio rerio. Next base: position 20,295,715 of record NC_141023.1, read on the forward strand.
CAGGACAATCACCAGCAACTAGAGCTAGGTCTTTATGAAGAGAATACTACAAGGGAATCCGGATCTCAGCGTTTGCAGATGAGAACAGCTCTCAGGTAAACAGTAATCCTCCTTAGACACGCAAGTTATTGTTGTCGCGCGTCGCGTACACTGTAATCCACACGTGACTCTAAGCTCTCACAGAGAGAAAATGAAAACGAAACTTAACTGCAGCAAACTATAAAAGCAACACTTCACGCTTGTTTTGCCAACACAACGTGGCGTCTCTGTCGTCTAAACACTGTGACAGTAATGAATATTAATGAAGTTGCACAATAGAGCGCGCTGATTGGTTTGAACCAAGCCTTACTCATGCATTAATGCATCACACTGTAAGACGTAATAAGAAACACTCTGGCACAGACGTCCAGTCTGCACGCTGGAATACAACGCTATTATGTCATAGCCATGACACAGCTTCAAAAATTCGTTTCAAACCGGAAGTACGAATCTGCTTGAAATAACGCAAAAACAACCAATTTAAACGTTTTAGTGAAATATAGGTGTCCTAATAGTGTTTTTAGCAGTGTGGGACACATATACGACTGTCAACAGCTCAAAAAATGTGTTTTGGTGTTTCGTGACCCTTTAAGGCTTATGGTCTGTTTTTCTTGACCTTTCTTGACTTTGTACATCTCGGGATTGTTGTCGTCTACCAAGGATAAGAGAGCTCTTAAATTTGATCCAAAATATCTAATCATTTGTGTTCTGGAGATGAATGGAGTTTTCAGGGGATTGGAATGACATGAGGGGAGTAAGTAATAACAACATTTTTATTTTTGGGTAAAGTATCCCTTTAAAACAGCCAATGCAACTGTGTTTCAATGCGTCAGTGACACATTGACAACACTATTGCTGAAACACTGTTGCATTGACAGTTTTAAATAGATAAGTCTTAAGTCCTAAGTAAAGGATCTATGGGTGCTGCATGCCAAAAAAAAAAAGAAAAGGCAAACGAAAAGTGAACAATATATGTTTTGTGTAAATGTGTGTTTTTTTTTCATTATTATTAGCAGAGATTACAAACTTTACAACATTTGAAGCTCATTTCAGTTTTAAAACTTTCACTGATTACTGGAAGCTACAATGACCTTGCAAGTTCAAAAGATCAAGCAAAAAGTAGATTCCTTGTATATGTTGCTCATTTAATTTGTTTTTCTCTTCATCTATTGTTAACATTTATGAGTGTGGTTAGCTGAATAGTCCACGGCCATCCCTGAAGCCCTGATGAAATTGCAATTACACAAACAGACACAAACACACACATAATCACAGCAGATTATTTAGCCGGAGTCTACGTCTCCTCTGGGAGCAGCCAGAAGCCCTCGATGATCAAATCAAACTGCTGAACAAATGAACAGGAAAAAAACAAGAATGAGGGAAACAAAGAAAGAGTATCATTCAGGGGTGTCAACAAAAACCATTGGTTACGTTCGAATGCTTCATCAGGCCATAGTCCCTCGAAAGTGCTGCATGTTTTGGTCCTCAAAAAAACAATAGAAGCTCTCAACAATGACATTAGCCACGTTTCCATTGTCGGGCCTAAAGTGAGCATGCCAGCATGTGCCTGGGCAAGTTGCTCTCCCAAAGTAACCAAGGCCTGATTGTCTGGGTTTCCTCAGGGCCAGATCAGTTGGGCCAACATGGAATAGCTGGATCTTTGGGAAAGCAATAGCAGAGTTTGTTCTGTGGTCAGAGAGGGTCTTTTTCAATATGTCCATTCTGCTAGTTTATTAATCATGCACAAACATATAGCTAAACATGGACTGAGGAGAATGCACCATGAGAGACTGACTAAATGAGGATGTTAAATACAGTGGTGTGAAAAAGTGTTTGTCTAGCTTTGTGAATTGAAATTGGAGTGGTTTATCACACCCAAGTTAAATTTCTCTGCCCACGCCCAGGCCTAATTACTGCCACACCTGTTTACAATCAAGAATCGTTTAAATACGACATGCCTGACAAAGAGAAGTAGACCAAAAGATCCTCAAAAACTAGACATCATGCCAAGATTCGAAGAAATTCCAAAACAAATGAGAAAGAAACTAATTGAGCTTTACCAGTCTTGACAAGTTTATAAAACCATTTCTGAAGTTTTGTGACTGCAGCGAATCACAGTAGGAGCCAATATCTACAAAAGGTAAAGACATGAAACAGTGGAGAACCTTCTGGCTGACCAAACTTACCCCAAGAGCGTAATGACAACTTATCAATCTGTGGACTGACCATACAAAAGTTGAACTTTTTGGAAGGTGTGTGTCCCATTATGTGTGGTGCAAAATAATAATGCCTTTCAGAAAAAGAACATTGTACAAACATGGTGGTAGTAGTGTGATGGGACTGTTTTACTCTTTTAAGACCTGAGAGAATTGCTGTAGTAAATGTAACCGTGAATTTTGTTGAATATCAAAATATCATTTATTCATTTTCATATGCTTTTCGGGGCCGGGTTGCGGGGACAGCAGTCTCAGGAGAGAACTCCAGACTCCCAGAAACTTCCTCCAGCTCCTCTGAGGGGATCACGAGGCGTTCCCAGGCCAGCTCAGAGACATAGTACCTCCAGCGTGTCCTGGGTCTTCCCTGAGGACTCCTTCTGGTGGGACATGCCTGGAACACCTCCCTAGGTAGGCATCCAGGAGGCATGCAAAACAGATGCCCGAGCCACCTCAGCTGACTTCTCTCGATGTGGAGGAGCGACGACCAATCTAAAATAAATATCAAAACATCCTGAAGTAGAATGTCCGGCCATCTGTTAGTGACCTTAAGCTGGGTTCTGTAGCAGGACCAGCAAGTCCTCTTCTGAATGGCTGAAGAAAAAGACATGAAGATTTCATTGTGGCCCAGTCAAAGTTCTGACCAGAATCCAACTGAAATACCGTGGCATGACCTTAAAGATGCAATTCTTGCTCGAAAACCCCCCAATGTGGCTGAATAATAATAATTCAGCAAAGATGAGTGGGCCAGAATTCCTCCACAGCGTAAACTCATTGCATGGTAACGAAAACGATTGCAGTTGCTGCTAAGAGTGGCCCAACCAGTTCCTAGGTTTAGAGGGCAAACACTTTTTTTACACAGGCATTTGTAGTTTTTTATTTTGTTTTTGAATAAAAATCTTATTTTCAAAACTGCATAATGTTTTTATGTTTGTTATCTTTGACATGTATTTCAATTAGTTTGACGATCTGAAATATTAAAGTGTGACTAATATGAAAAAATAAGAAATTTGTAAGAACATATTATAAATTTTCACACTATTGTACAGTGTTCCCAAACTTGGGAAGCTGCAAATTCAAAACAAAATGATACAAGTCTGGTAAGTCAATTCAATTTAAGTTTAAATCTGTTAATATGCACAATGGTTTCTTTTTGAAGATGCAAAAAGATTCCCATTGTGATGCATTTTACATTCTGATTTGATTTTTTTCTTCTCGCTAAACTATGAGAGTTGTATGACGTTTGATTTGGGGGGGTTGTACTGCACTGAGATCTATTGGCCATACAGTATTGATTGTATGTGTTTTCGGGCTCACTGCTCGAGTTCCAGAGTTATTGGCCCTGGATGACCCTATGAAAGAGCTGGCCCACACTTGCCTGGCAATAAAAAAAAAATGGCTTCTGTGACAGTAAAAAAAAAAAAGTGTGTTTCTGCAAAAGACCAGTTACACCCTTATCAGTGGGGGCAAATTAGGAAGATATTTAGTCTTGTCAGCTTCAAATATTGCTTGACTGCTTTAATCTACTGCCTTAAAAAGCCTTCTCTTAATATTCTCTTCACAAGACTTCTCTGACCCACACTGGGATGAATACAAACAAATGAATATGAATATGCACACACAGTTTCCTCCCAATTAGAGGCAGTCATTGGAAGAGAGCCTTATGATCTTCAAATGTTGTTTATGTAACTCGATCCATTTTACCCCGTGGAGAGAAAATGCATGTGTGAATGGGGTCCCTTTCTAATGACAAGCTTAAACGAGCTTGAAATGTTCTAGGATATACACTTCACTGACGAGAAAGATCTTCATTATGATTCTGAAATTAAATAAATAATACAAATTTGAAATGAGATCTCTGTAATATCTCAGTGCATTTTCCACACCAGCAGGAGGTGGGAGAATCATCAGAGATCAAATTAAAATGAGGATTTTGAACAAGACATACACTTTAAATACATGCTATTATTATAATAAACATTTGTTTTTTAAAATAGTCATTAGAATATAAATAATAAATAATTATGCAATTTAATTAGCTGAATAATAATTTTGCAGTAATTTTGTGTTAATATTTTTTGTAAAGTTATTTCAATAACATTTCATGCTTTAGTACCTTTATTATGTGTTGGTATTATTATTAGACTTGTATTGTTTTAAAAAATAATAATATAAACATTAAATATGTCATTTTACTTGCAGAATGAGCAACATTTTATTAGTGGTGTCATTTTAATATTATTTTCAATAGTAATTTAATAATTATATTAAGTATGTTTTATTTTCTTTCTTAATTTATTTCTGCTTTAGTATCTTTATTACGTGTTGGTATTATTAGTCTTTTTGCTTTAAAATAATAACATAATAAATATTATTTATATACTTTTGTTTGCAGAATGTGCAACATTTTATCAGTGGTGTCATTTTAATGTTATTTTCATTATTAATGTTTTCTTTTTTATTTAGTTATGCTTTGGTATCTTTATTATGAATTAGTACTATTATTATTAGATTTTTATTGTTTTAAAAACAACAATAATATAAATATTAAAAATGTATTTTTATTTGCAGAACATTTATCAGTGGTGTCATTTTTATATATATTTTTTGTTTATTTTTTTATTTAGTTTTATTATGCTTTATTATCTTTATTATGAGTTGGTATTATTGTAAGATGTTTATTGCTTTATTAATAATAATAATAATAATAATACAACAACAACAAAAATTCATGTGATAGAAGCAATATTTTCCATATTAAAATAAGTTTTTGAAATATGAAACTATTTCTTGCAACTGAGCAACAGAAAACTGACAGTGCTCACCTCTGGTACACCTCATTTACTTTATTCAGTGTTAAATGCTAACAATGTGCGTTTGAATACCATTTTACATGACATTTATTGCCATACTACTGAAAGCAACAGCAGATAGTTCACCTCAGATCTTAAAAATAAAATTAACTGTTTGAAATAGAACTTCAGAACAGTCACAAGTACAAACCAACATATATCAGAGATTCAGCATCTAAATTTAATAATGTTAAAGAGGTTTAATATGTATTAGTTAGATTATAAACCTTACCATTTTATTGGAGTGCAGTAAGTGCACTATTCTGTGCTTCTAAGTGGCTATATTTAAATTTCTGATGTTTTTTTATGGTGCAAACAGCAAAATTGCTTAACGCTGCAAATCTCGTCACATAGCATGTTGTTAGGACCATTTCACTTAATGTTTACATCCATAACATTTATATTATTTGCTAATTATTAACCACCTTGTGTGGAACTCTGAATCTGCGTTTCATTTTGGAGTCTGCTACGATCCACCGAAGGTCGCGTTGCGGTCACGGACGCATGCTTTAAGAGTCTTTCTGAATTAATTAATCAAATACGCTGTATCCAGCAAGGCAACCCAGGGTGTTGCAATACAATTGGCTAAACTGGCAGTGGGCTAGTTAAAGAGACCAAAACAAAGACAACAGACATTCGAGCACGTAACATTCTTTTGCAAAGCAGAAAATTTGATTTGACATTGTTTTTCTGATAAACAAGAATGTTCGCTTAGCATGTTTCTTAAATATCTGCAAACATATTATAGTATTTTTATGTTTTAGAAGAGTCAAAACACCTTTAATGTTTTATTTTTAGTTTTTTGTAACACTTTAGTATTGTTATTATGTGCTCTAATTATTAGATTTGTCTCATTTTGTTATTTCTGTACACCTTTGATTTATTTTGTATTTCAATGGTAATAATTTGTGCGCTTAATGATCGAAAATAAGTTGCCAGAAAAATTGGCAAGATTTTTAAAAAATATTTAATTTTATTTAAGTCAAAATGTAATTTGTTGCTTCCTTTTTATTAATCATTGTACAATCGTACAATTACAAAACAAAAATCTGCAGAAAATGCATTTTTTAAAAATATGTTAAGCAACAAAACTTCCAATTCAATTTAAATATAAGAAACAAAACAAAAAAGGCATAATTAAATTATTTGTATTTAACAGTATAATTAAATCAATTTTAATTAATTTTAAACTATACTTTTATCTGGAAAAGATTAAAAATATATATATTCGACTTCAAAACAACATAAGGATGAGTGAAGGATGACAGAATTTGCCTTTAAGCCACAGAGAATGGCTTGCCACTCAGAACTGTATTATTGGCGTTGTGAACAGTCTGAGATAAACATGTTACAACAGCTCAGTCGGTTCCTGCAGCACTTACCAGATGAATGCCCTGTTTGCTATTTCAGAGTTTCCAGCCCGCGTCGGCTCTCAGAAGTGTCAATTATTAATATCTTAATTAGCCAGTGAAACATGAAAAGTGCGTTTGAGGTATTTGATCTGAAAGCTGCCTGGAAGGATGCAGCCTGTTTCCAAAGTTTCGCTCGTGGAATTCTAATGGCGTGTGGAAGGATGGAATACTGATTTTTTTTTAGGGCAGACAGGAACAAAAGACAGGAGACGTGTTCATCTGTTCAGCAGAACATTCCAGAATTACAGTTACACACTCGCTTAAATGTATTCATGCCATTTTTTGTGGCTTTTAGAGACTGACGGTTCCTCAATCACCACTAACACATCTCATTATAAGGCAAGATTGGCATATCGTTTTTAATTACTCAAATTTGTTCATGTCTGTGCTGTATCTGCATATGAAAGAGAGAGAGAGAGAGATAGAGAATACATTATTTTATTTTCTCCCTATTAATCTATATATTTGCTTAGCCATTGTTTTTGTGGATTTTGGTTCTTTTCTGCAAGAAATTGCAAATTCTTACTGAATGTGTACTTGATTGCACAATTATTTTATCATATTACTTTCCATAAAATGCACATTCACTACATTTATTAACACCATTATTTCAGTCAAATTTTGACTGCATTAAAGTCAAATTACTATAACAGCATCACTTTACCTCAAATCAAAACTTTTTTGTGGTTTTAGTATCAATATGTCAGCCTTAAAGGAGTGTTCTATTGCTATTTTGTGCATTCAGAGTTATTTACACTGACAAAAAGAGTTGGGAAATGCAAATGGTTGAAGAGTGAAAAGGTTTGCAAACCCCACCTAAAGTTACAAATAATGGCGCTGATGACAGCGATCATGTAGTAAATGTTGATCTGCCAGCCAAGATCAATTGAGTGTTTTCAGAGAAAGTGCCTGAATCGCAATGTGTTGCAAATGCCTAAATGTAAAATCTAACACTGTACACATCATCGCCAAAGAAGCTCGCCTTTACTAAGTTTATACTGAAACCGCTGCTCATAACAAAGAACGGCATTGCACATGTGGTCATCACGAGAATCCTGCTCTGCCCCCTCATATATTGGGCCAGCTGACTCCCTGCTTTTTCACAAACACAGAAAAATGAAAATCAGCGCTAAACGAGACTGAGCATTTAAAATGACAAGCCAAAACCAAAACTTTTAAAGAGTGATAAAAGTGAGACTTTTGTAACTTTCTTTAATTCATTCTTTCTTGAGATGCAAATTATTTTTTTATTTACTGATGACTGCTTTGCAGCTTTTAGCATTGAATTAAATGATTTATTATAATCTTTGTTTTGTAGCAGAAATATTAGTTATTAAATCGACATGCGTGAAAAAACAATTAGTACAAAATAAATATTTCTTACTGCAATGCTTTATTTTTATTTTTTGATTCAAAACAGATTTATTCTTCTTAAAGTAACAGTAGGACTTTTTATAGCAGATAACTTGAATTCAACCACATTCAAGGCAGCATGATAATGAGAAATGTATTTCTTTGTTAGCATTATTGTCATCATCTTCATCATTAAAGGGCACCTATGGTGAAAAAATCTACTTTTCAAGCTGTTTGGACAGACATGTGTGCAAGTATAGTGTATAGACCATCATATTGGGGTGATATAAACACACAGTCCTTTTTTTTTTCAATTTAACAACATAAAAACGGTGGACCATTTGGAGCGGTTTTCAGACAGACCGCAACTTTACATAGGAGAGCGGTGCCCCCGCCCACCAATATTGATTGACAGCCTCGCGTCACGATCATATCCTCAATTTCTTGTTGTACGTCCGCCATTTTCAACGTGTGAGTAAAAGCGATATCACTAAAGGAACACCCGTGCTCTATTTTTTAATGAAAAGCTCATTGGGCTCAACACAAGATCAAAATTCTCCACATTATCGCTGTAATCGGAATTATTGGTTGTACCTTTTGAGTTCTAGGCGTGGGTTTCTGTCGGGGTGCATGCGGCAGAGCTTCAGGTCAGTGGCTCGGCGGCCGCGGCGCTGTTGTGTTTGCCCTGGTGGAGGCTTGTTTTTAGAGTTCTGGAATGCACGGCACAACAATTCGGGACACTTCATGTTTCTGCCACGTCACTGAGTGTCTGGTGTGCCGGCACATTCGGTGCCTCAGTCAAAGTTAATTCAGTGTGTGTGGTTAATAGACACTATACAAAGACACAAATGACTATGTACTCTCTGCTTGGTCTGTGTCCCGAATTGTACATGTACGGCTGAACGCTCATCCTAGCTTAGCTTAGCTTCTCTCTCTGTCTGTCAGCCTGTCTGTTGCAAACACAGAGTGGGTGAGCTCTTGGCTCCGCCCCCTTGTTACGTTGGGCGGGAAGCTGAAACTGTGAAGCAACACGCCTCTAAAACAGCAAACTGTGTAAACGCCCCCAACAGGACACTTTTTAACACGTTATAATAAAAACATCTGAACTGTGTGTTGAGCTGAACCTAAACTGGCACACTCAGAAGAACCATAATATTAATATTAAATCATAAAAAAGGGGAAAACTATGTGCCCTTTAATATTTTATAATTATTAGACATTCATTTTGAAATTATTAAGTCATTACAGCATTAGTTAGACAGATGTTTCAGGTTTTTCTTAGTCCTGATTGATGTTGTTTTCAAATACAGTTATTCCCTTTATGTTTAATTTGCAGTGGTGCTCATTCATTTTTGGTGGGTGCTCCTAAGTATTTGAAGTCGGGAGCACCAGTGCTACCAAGTAAAAAAGTTCATTTTGAGCCCGGTATTGGAAGCAGAGAGAGGGCAAGGGTCGGCAAAGAACCTCGAGCTTGGAATTGAACTCAGGTCACCGCAAGCACCATGGTGCTATATGTCGGCACACTTAACCACTAGGCTATTGGCGCTGACTATATTAAATTTTTAAGATTGATTCATAGCCTTTTAGGATACTGAACTGCCCACAATAAAACAAAGTGATGAATGTTTTCTTTTTTTTTGCCAAGCCATATTTTTTTATACAAAAACAACATATATTTTGTTTCTTTGGTGCACATTTAAAGCAAACGCTCAGATGTTTAGGCCTGTGCAAACACATCAGCTCTACCTATTAGCAGACACAAGTAAACTACCACACAAACAGCGCAACACTAGACTCATTAAAGATGCCATCGAATTTTTAATTAAATCTCATTAGAGCCCAATCAGTGTGCGTGAGGTGTTCCCAGCACTTGTGTGTGGGAGATTGAGAGATTGAAACGCTATCAATATGCAAACTCCAACACAATGTTGCCATTTTATCTCTCATTCTGCCATCGCTTCACTCTTTTCTATAGTGTCCCTGCTCTGTTCATAAGACACTCAACATTTCCCACAAAGCTCTGTCCTGATACTTCATCAGTGAAAGAGAAAATCCCACTGCCTGTTGCCCAACAATATCTATTCATCCTTTACATTCATACAGTATATGGCCACCAGGAAAGAAAAAAAAAACACATTGTGATGAAAATGGGGAGCTACAGTTTTCAGATGAAAAGGGATGTAGAGAAAAGCCATGTGGAGTAGAAAGAGACAGAAAGAGAAAGGAAGGTTAGCAATGCATGGCCTGGATTTGATGGTCTTAGGTCAAGCCGTTTCTGCCTTCAAACACAAATGGGGTTTCAATCCCTCTCATTCCATCTGTAGAAGAGCTCCACTGAGTGCCCGCACGCACACACACACACACACACACACACAGGTCGAGCTGACCTCCAAGCTCAAATACAAACCCTAAATCTTCTGAAGATCACACTGATTTCTGCCCACACTGAGGGCATGCAGTTCATTTCACCAATTGTATAACCACACACACACACGCACGCAGACACACACACACACTCACACTACAAAACTGACACATAAAAGACAAACACCTGCAAGGAAATTATGATGTTGATAATTCTGGGGAACAAAGACAAAGGCAACCATTATAAACTTGCTGGCCACTTTATTAGGTACAGCTGTCCAACTGCTCGCTAATGCAAATTCCTAATCAGCCAGTCACGTCAGCAACTCAATGCATTTAGTCATGTAGACATGGTCAAAACAATCTGCTGCAGTTGAAACTGCATCAGAATGGGGAAGAAAGGTGATTTAGGTGACTTTGAACATGGCATGGTTGTTGGTGGCAGATGGACTGGTCTGAGTGTTTCAGAAACTGCTGATCTACTGGGATTTTCACACACAACAGAGATTTACAGAGAATGGTCCAAAAAAAGGGAAATATCCAGTGAATGGCGGTTCAAAGGCAAATGACTTGTTGATACCAGAGGTCAGAGGAGAATGGCCAGACTGGTTCAAGCTGATAGAAAGGCAACAGTAACACAAATAACCACTTGTTACAACCAATGTATGCAGAAGAGCGTCACTGAATACACAACACGTCCAACCTTGAGGCAGATGGGCTACAGCAGCAGAAGACCACACCGGATGTCACTTCTGTCAGCTAAGAACAGGAAACTGAGGCTACAATTCACACAGGCTCACTAAAAATGGACAATAAAAGATTGGAAAAACGTTGCCTGGTCTGATGAATCACGATTTATGCTGCAACATTCAGATGATGAGGTCAGAATTTGACATCAACAACATGAAAGTATGGATCCATCCTGCCTTGTATTAACACTTCAGGCTGGTGGTGGTGATGTAATGGTGTGGGGGATATTTTTTTGGCGCAGTTTGAGCCAATCAGTACCAATTGAGCATTGTGTCAATGCCACAGGCTACCTGAGTTACCTTGTTGCTGACCATGACCATCCCTTTATGACCAAAATGTACCCATCTTCTAATGGCTACTTCCTGATAATGTGCCGTGTTATAAAGCAGCATGTTTTAAAGCACCATGTCATACAGCACCAATCATCTCAGACTGGTTTCTTGAACATGACAATAAGTTCACTGTACTCAAATAGCCTTCACAGACCCCAGAGCTCAATCTAATAGAGCAACTTTGGGATGTAGTGGAACAGAAGATTTGCATCATGGATGTGCAGCCGTCAAATTTGCAGCAACTGCGTGATGCAGTCATGTCAATATGGACCAAAACGTCTGAGGAATATTTCCAGTACCTTGTTGAATCTATGAAGAATTAAGGCAGTTCTGAAGGCAAAAGAGGGTACAACCTGGTACTAGTAAGGTGTAACTAATAAAGTGTACAATATAATACTGTCATTTTACCAAGTTCATATGTATATTAATGACAATCCAGAGAGCAAACTGGAGCTTATTTTTATTTAAAATTAAGATTCCCAAAGCTTTATGTGTGTTTCTTTACAAAAGTATAAATCATGTCAACATAAGTTAACAGTCTTAAAAATGAGAGATTATGCCATAAAATGACCGCTTAAAGAGCCTTTCTTAAAAGCAGTTCTTCAAAGAACCATTTGTTTAGTTATTATTAGAAACACTTTAAAATTCTAAAGAAGTTGAGGTGTCCTGTTTATTAATATTGAATTTAATATTTTGCCCAAACATTATTTTGGTTGTACTAAACCTGTGATCTTAAGTTTTTTGTTAAAGTAGTTCTAGCTTTGGCTTTGGTTATGACTCATTTAATGTATATGCACAAATATAGTATTGTAAAATATAAATTTAACTGTACCAGTGTAATGGTATACTGCAGTCACCGTTCGGTACATACATCGATTTTGCCACACTGCCAAAAATACTTAAGAATTTTTGTCTTGTTTCTAGTCTAAATTTCTCAAAATTATTGAATCAAGAATCATTTAACAAGCAAAATAATCTGCCAATGGGGTATGCAAAATTGTTTTGTTTTCGATTTGACAAATAGGCAGATTAACTCACTTCATTTTGACACTTCATTATATTACTTCTTGACATAAGACTTTTTAGATATTTTGACTAGAAACAAAACAAAAACTTTAAGCAAAGAATTTTTGCAGTGTGGCATTATTCTTCTCATAATTCAGCTATCGAAAATGAAAAAGAAACTTATAAATTAGCATATGACATTAAGCAGACCATAAATAAAATCTCGAAATTTAAAACATGTTTTTCTCCAGCTAATTTTATGGCTCTTAAAAAAAATTTGAAGAAACAACTCAAAAACGTCCTGCCACAGTGATCCTAACATCAAAACATCAAGCATAACACTATTTACATGATATATAAAAATTAAGCACAAATGAAGACTTCAGATGCAAAAGCCTCTAAATCTGTTTGACATTTTTATTTTAAATGAGGGCTTTTATCAGGATCCTGTGTTTAGGTTCAATAATTTCCCTTTAATGGCATGAAAATAAGGCATTTCAACAACCTTTTCACTCCCATTCAAGTGAAATTGCTAAACCTAAACACACAGCCCTGATTAATACGCCTGATAAAAGAAAAGAAAAAAGTCAGACAGACTTAACAGGGTTTTGCTTCTGAACTCTTCAAGTTCAATGTACTTCTCATTCAGTACTCTATACAGATATAAATTACTTGTAGCACAACATAATTATTTTAAATTATGTAAATGTGTTAATTTTGAATGGAAGTTCCCCAAACCGCAAAAGCAACCCTTAATATAAAATACAGTAGAAACTATAAAAAAAATGGATCTATTAAAAATATATATTTGACATGAGTTTAAACTGAAGAAAGAAAATAAGATAAAGTTCCAACAAAGAAAGGAAAGAAAGAAAGAAAGGAAAGAAAGAAAGAAAGAAAGAAAGAAAGAAAGAAAGAAAGAAAGAAAGAAAGAAAGAAAAAGAAGTTATTATTAGTTCAAACAAATGAAAGACTTTAAAGGTTCAGGACACCCTGGAGAACTTTTTTTTATATTAACAGATTTGTGTGTGTTGAACATCACTTAAGACGATGTTAGCACCTGTCAGCTTTAATTGTGGGGAAAACTGGATAATTTTGAGCTTTTGTCAGCTAATTTCAGCTTCCGGGTTTAAAATGATTTTTGGGGCGGGATCAAAATCGGCGACGTAGCGCAGTACTGCAAGTGCAATGATGACGCGTCGGTTTCTCATTATTATTCATAGCAGAGTTTTCTTATCCTATGAGAAGAGCCGGCTGCTTTATTCATGAGACCTGCCAGACCTACCAGAGTCAAGCCCGAACTGAGAGACACGACACGGACCCACTGCACGGGCACACAGTATTTAGCTGTTTATGAAGGCTCATATGCGTTTGTTTCCATGATCCACGCGGTTTGTTGCATGTTTTCCCCCGCGATCTTGTCAGGGCCGATCATAAAGCTGTGTGTGTGTGTGCTGCTAGCATTTTTGTCAGAAGAGCAGCACGAGAATTAGAGAATGGCGGACGCTGTCTTTTATCAGGAGTTCATTCACATTCAGACACATCACTGTGCTGCTGTGTTTGCCTAAATCCTCCAGATTACCAGCAGGACTAATGGTTAAAATAGACAGGTCAGGAGACCTGCTGCACTGAGGCCCCGTTTACACTAGTGCGTTTTAGTTTGAAAACGCATAAGTTTTGCTACGGTTACGCCATCCGTCCACACTACGCCGGAGTTCTCGAGCGCCGAAAACGGAGCGTTTCGAAAACGCTGGAGAGGCTGTTTTCATTCTGAAACGCAGCTGCTCCGTCTCAGTGTGGATGGGGAAAGACGGAGACATCTGAAAATGGAGGCGGGGCTGCAGACATTCGCCTCTCTGATTGGGGCTTTTCCTCAATATTAAGTAGCCTAACACACAGTTCAGTCCTGAATCTTCTCCGTGTAAGTTCAGACATCGCAAGTTTGATCAAGGCTGCATCTCTTCTTCTCAGTTTGATATGGAAAACATACCGAGGACACGCGTCAATCTTCACAGGGAATCGTGTACTTTATAACTTCATTCACATCACCTTGGCTACGTTGTTTCACTTTCTCAACAATAAAATGTAAACTTGATATAAGGAACTGCCTATTTTTATTTTAATATTAACAACTAAACAGACAGCAGAAATGTTGAGGCGTCGTGCTGCATGACTGTCATCTTCACTGTGTGGATATTTATAACAAAACGGAGCCTATAACAACTGCCTTCTTTCAATTTCAGTGAAAATACGAAACACAGCCTCTCTTTTGCTGAATATCAGTTTTAATAATCGATAATGGCCATTATAAAAGTATAACATACAATAAGTTTATACATTATAGGAAATAAAGGCAAGCGATCAGTCAATATACAGAATGTAGGCTACGTGGTTTCATTAATCATTAACTTATCTTTGCGCTCAGCCAAAACACGTTACCTGAGAACAAGTAATAGATTCCAATGCCCAAAGTCAGGGAATATGTCGTTAGATAAAGACAACAAGATGAATGAAATATCACGTTTAATAAATATAGTGAGATTAGATCCAGCGGGAGATGCTTGATGAGAAGTCCGACTAGCAGAGCTCTCATCTGGGTAGATGGGCTCCAGCGATTGTCAAAGTGTGTGTGTGTGGTCACGTGATGTGCGTTTTCAGCGTTTTGGTGTGGACGGAGAGCAGTTCAGAAACGCTGGGTAAAACGCGAGTGTGGATGCGGATAGTTTTCATTCTAAAACGCCGTTTTAAAACTAAAACGCACTAGTGTAAACGAAACGAAAAAATTCTGAAGTAGACTTTAACCGAAAGTGGGGGGTGTCATGGCCCGTTAAAAGAACAAATAAAAGTTTAAACTAACAAAAGAAAGAGTTTGAACGTACAAAAAAAGAGTTTGAACAAACAAAAGAAAGAGTTTGAACAAAAGAGTTTGAGTTTGAAAGAGTTTGAAAGAAAGAAAGAAAGAAAGAAAGAAAGAAAGAAAGAAAGAAAGAAAGAAAGAAAGAAAGAAAAAACAAATGAAAGAGTATCAAAGAACAAACGAAAGAAAGAGTTCGAACTAACAAAAGACAGTAAAAGTTCGAACAAACAAAAAAGAATTTGAAAACCAAAAAGAAAGAGTTTAAACAAACAAAAGAAAGAATTTGAACAAACAAGAAAGAGTTTGAACAAACAAAAGAACAAAAGTTCAAACAAATAAAAAAGATTTTGAATGAAAGAAACAGTTCAAACGAACAAAAGAAAGAGCTCAAATGAACAAAAGAAAGAGTTTAAACAAACTAAAGAGTGAATGTTTAAACAAATGAAAGAAAAAATTTGAACAAAGGAAAGAGTTTGAACAAACAAAAGAAAGAGTTTGAATGAAAAAGAAAAAAAAAGTTCAAAGTAAAGAGAGATCAAACTAAAGAAAGCAAGAGTTCGAACGAACAAAAGAAAGAGTTTGAATAAAAAGAAAAAAGAGTTTGAATGAACGAAAGAAAGTTAAAATGAAAGGAATTTTGAACAAAGAAAATAATGAGTTCTAACGAATGAAACAGAGTTCGAACGAACAAAAGACAGAAAGAGTTTGAATAAATTAAAAAAAGAGTTTGAATGAAAGTAAGAAAGACCGAATAAACAAAAGAAAGAATTCGAATAAACGAAAGAAAGAGTTTGAATGAATGAAAGGAATTTGAAAGAACAAAAGTAAGAGAGTTTGTATAAAAGAAAGAGTTTAAATGAACGAAAGAAATTAAACAAATGAAAGAGAGTTTGAACGAATAAAAGAGGTTTTAAACAAACAAAAGAAAAAACAAAAGAAAGAAAGAGTTTGAACAAACAAAAGAAAGAGTTTGAATGAAAAAATTAAGAAATAGTTCAAAGTAAAAAAAGAGATCGAACTAAATAAAGCAAGAGTTTGAACGAACAAAAGAAAGTTTAAACGAAAGAAAGGAATTTTTAACAAAGAAAAGAAAGAGTTCTAATGAACAAAAGAAAGAGAGTTTGAATGAATAAAAGAAGAGTTTGAATGAACAAACAAAAGAAAGAGAGTTTGTATAAAAGAAAGAGTTTAAATGAACGAAAGAAATTAAACAAACGAAAGAGAGCTTAAACGAACAAAAGAGGGTTTAAACAAACAAAAGAAAGAAAGAAAAACTTTTAAGCTTGTTTATCAAGATTGTTAAAGATTGTTTATCAGGTTTTTGTCCTCAAGTCCCTGCTGTGTAGTACTAGTTTCTTGCACATCTCAAAGCTCTTCGTTTTGTTTTGATTTCATTTGTTGTGAAATAATTATTCGGTGTCATGATATTGAACTGTAATGCGGTCAAGACGTGACTGGAACTACTTCAGCTGAGCGTTTATCTGTAAAATAATTGCACACCACATAATGTTCATGGGCCAATCAGAATCCAGAATTCCACAGCCCCGTAGTATAAATGCAAATGAACTGTTATTAAAAAGTCCACATAATTTCAATCTCGACTTCAGACGGCTGAGGGAAAACCGAAAGGTCAAGCACACGGACTGATATTTTCACAGTGTTTGATCTTCACGGACAGACAATCATCTCCATTCACACGGCTGAAATTAGCATTAGCCAGCTAACAGAGCGAGTGAATGGAAGAAGTGCAGGCTGATGAGCTTGGCCACTTCTGCACGTTGCTGTGGTAAAATCTATTATAGGGAAGGTAATAGAGAGCGACGTTTGTTTGTAAGCTTGGAATTTGTTTAATTACGGAGCTGCGAGCGGAGTCGGCTCTCATTTGCATATGCAAATCCAACACAGGACTGGATGGAATGGTTTTGGCGTGGATAGGGATATCATTTATCTTTCTGTCTGTTATATGTAATGCGGGATTGGGTCTAATTGTTTTGTGAGTTACCTGATGTTCACTTGTGCATAGGACAAAATGGTAATATTGTAAAATATTATTAGAATTATTATTGTTATTATATTTTAAATCTTGTTTTCATGTTAAGGCAGCTGCCTTTTACTCAATTGTTTCCTTAAATATTAATAATTATGATTATTATAGGTTTTCATGCTAATTAAAAAAATGCAAAAAAACAGTACATCTAGTGATGATAATATTAATAATGATTTAAGAAATTATAATAATAATTATAATTATTATTATAAAGATGACACTGATGATGCTTAAATTTAGCAAGGAAGATATACTGTAGATAAAATATAAAAATTTAATTTCTCATGTTTTATTTATAGTTTTTATTATTAATAACTATAAATAATAATAAATATAATAAATTATGATTAATTATAAAATAATTAATCCTTTATTATTAATAGTCTTTTCCTGCTAGATGTCTACATTTTTCAAAGCAAACTTTATTATTATTATTATTATTATTATTATTATTATTATTATTATTATTATTATTATTATTAAGATGACAACATTTTTATGCTTTTAGTTAGCAACAATATAGAAAAAATATTAAAACTATATATATATATATATATATATATATATATATATATAGATATATATATATATATATATATATATATATATATATATATATATATATATATATATAAATTCTTTTTATTTATAGTTTTCATTATTAATTCATATTTTTTAAATTAATTGTTAATTTATTATTATAGGTTTCGAAGCTAATTTTGAAAAATTCAATGCAAAAAATATATAGTTTTTATTATTAATCATTATAAATAATAATAAATATAATAAATTATAATTCATTATAAAGTTATTGGTACTTTATTAATATTTTTTCTTGCTAAATGTCTATATTTTAATGCAAAAAGGGTACATCTAGTAATGATAACAACAACAGCTTCTACTAATACTACTACTACAATTATTATTATTATTATTATTATTATTATTATTATTATTATTAAGATGACAATGATTATGCTTTAATTTAGCAAGGAAGATATTGATAAAATTATACAAAATTAATTTTTCATGTTTTATTTATTTTAAATTAATAATTTAGTATTAATAGTTTTTCCTGCTAAATTTCTAAAAAAAAAAAAAAAAATCAGTGCCAAAAAGTGGCACATCTAATAATAATAATAATAATAATAATAAATAAGGGCTGCACGGTGGCGCATTGGCAGCACGTTCACCCTTACAGCAAGAAGGTCGCTGGTTCAAGCCTCGGCTTGTTCAGTTGGAGTTTCTGTGTGGAGTTTGCATGTTCTCCCCGTGCTCGCGTGGGTTTCTACCGGGTGCTCTGGTTTCCCCCGCAGGCACGAGCACATGCCCTTTTTAGTCTTGGATAGAAAGTGCCCTTCCAAAATGATCAAAAGTGCGACAACAACCCCCCCTCAGCCACCACCCCAAATAAATTTTTTATTATTATTATAATTATTATAAAGATGACAAGATGCTTTTATTTAATAAGAAAGATATAGATAAAAAGTTTTATATTAGTATTTAATAATTTATTATTAATAGCTTTATTAATATTATATTTAGTTTTTTCCTGCTAAATATGTCTACATTTTTTCAATGCAATAGAGGTACATCTAGTAATGATGATAACGATAACAACAACAACAACAACAACTACTACTACTACTACTACTACTACTAATATTATCATTATTATACTCGTACATTTTACAATCAAATTTTTGCACATTTTATCATTTATCAGGAATTGCTCTTCAATTACTAAATTACTTTAGCTAATATATATATTTATATATTTATTTATTTATTTATTTATTTATTTATTTATTTATTTATTTATTTGATTTATGTTTTTATGTTATTTATAACTTAATTTGTTTTTGGACATTTAATAAAAATAGTATACAGAGGAGATTTTGGGGGATCTCTCCATTAGATCACTTCATTTAGAAAATAAACAGCAAAAACAAGGAAAAAATGTTTTAAATCAAAATGTTACTTGCAGAATAAATATTATAAAAATTATGTATGAACACATTCCCCTGTAAAGAAAACAGCCTTCAAAATATGTATCGCAATTTAAATCTAGTAACAAACTGATTAAGCATGACAAAAAACATTATTAAAGCATTTCAAAAGTTTTCTTTACTTTAGCTGGATAGAAAATAATAAAAAATAAGTCCAAAAATTAAAAAAAAAACTCAAAACTGACTTCAAAGCCTCACAATAATAACATTTACATTAGACTGAAGAAAAACTTAATGAAAATCTAAAAAAAAAGTACCAAAATATCTCAAAATTGACTTCAGAACCTCACAATCATTCATTAACTCATCATTCATTTTGGTTTGGCTTAGTCCCTTTATTCATTAGCGGTCACCACAGCGGAATGAACCGCCAACTCATCCAGCAGGCACGTGCACACATAGGGCTCAACCTGTGCAGTGCACATGCCCTTTTTAGTCTTGGATAGAAAGTGCCCTTCCAAAATTATCAAAAGTGCCCCCGCGACGCGGCACACCCTCGGTCCCGGCCTTCAGTAGGCATGCGACAACACCGCTCTTGAGTACGCGCGCGACAACACCGCTCTTCAGTACTTTAAAATTTATCCTGCACATGCCCTTTGGATGGTCTCTGCACGGGCCTATGTTTTACACAGCAGATGCTCTTCCAGCTGCAACCCAGTTCTGGGAAACACCCATACACTCACATTGACAATCATAAACTGCAGCCAATTTTACTTTATCCAATTCACCTATACGGCATATTTTTGGACAGTGGGGAAAACCGGAGCACCCGGAGGAAACCCACACCAACACGAGGAGAACATGCACACAGAAATGCCAACTGGCTTGGCCGGGACTCGAACCAGCTACCTTCTTGCTGTGAGGTGACAGTTCTAACCATTGATCCACCGCCTTGCAATCATAATAAATTGAATACAATTAATAAATCATGATTTGCAAATAGCATATCCTCAATCCTGCTGACAGGGGGGAAAACCACAACCCTTAAACTCCACTCTGCTCTTTCTTTTCCTCCCTCTTTCTCTCTCTCCATCTGTCTCTCTCAGTGTGTGGTTTATATGGAGGATTCATCAGCAGTAATTAGCCATCTTGAGAGGCTGACACTCAGCACTGCTCCTCAGGGAGGTTTTTTTTTCCTGCCTTAGGTTGAAGGGCCTAAACGTGTCGCCACACAGGTGTGCGCAGATTTCACCCATATGTGTTTTTGTGTGTGTATGTGTGTTTCTGATTAGTCACATTAGCAGCGCTGCATGTTGCTAATTCGCAAGGACAGACGAGACGTGGTGGCGATGGCTCCTGAAGGCAGTCAGGAGATACGGCATTGTGTTTGTGACATTTGAGGTCGTGAGGTAAAGCGAGACTCGTACTTCAGTGTTAACTACACTGCTGACAGATGCGCAGCGCTACTCTCAAACATGCCCGGCGGCAAAAATATACACAAACACACGTGACATTCAGCATCTCTTCAAAAAGTGTTGACTAGAATGTACATGTAGCTATCCCGAATATTCTGGAGGGGAACAAACTTCATACAGGTGACAAACATGACAAACAGTGCTAAATGATACACTGAAAAATAGGCCACGACATTTATATAGAGATGAAATCAGTTTACTGACTATCAAATTTAGGAAGAAATGTCATCGATAGTTCAGTCTATGTGTGTGTAAAACAATCTATGTGTGTGTACACATACAGTATATTTACCACCTGCATTAAAAGTAACTCTTAAATAGCTAAATATATTAAACTAATGATTTTGGAGTTTAATTTTAATGCAAATGCAATTATTTTATACAACTTTGCATTCAAATTTAATGTCCTGATGTGCAAAATATTCTGTAAAAAATTTTAATCAAGTGAATTTGCAGTATTTTATTTAATATTAGCATTACCATATTTAAATGAATAAAATATATTATTATAACTATTTTTAAAAATGAGACATTATGTTAACCTTTGTGCACTGTTCAAACTTCCTACACTTCAAATGTGCACTTTTCTATCATCTTTGCTTTTGAAAACATTACTGGGTTTAGTGAAGGGATTAGGTTAGGGCTGGGCCAATAAACGATATTTTATCGGATCGAGATAAAAATGTGTGTCGAAAACTATAATAAGCTCTGGATTTTTTTACTCTATACTGATCCAAGTGTGGGGCTGCATGGTGGCACAGTGGGTAGCATGATCACTTTACAGCAAGAAGGTTACTGGTTAAAACCTCGACTGGCTCTGTTGGCATTTCTGTGTAGAGTTTGCATGTTCTCCCCATGTTTGCATGGGTTTCCTCCGGGTGCTCCGGTTTCCCCCACAAGTCCAAAAAACATGTGGTATAGGTGAATTGGGTAGGCAAAATTGTCCGTAGTGTATATGTGTGTATATGTGAATAAGTGTGTATGGGGGTTTCCCAGTGATGGGTTGCATCCGCTGCGTAAATAAGATGCTGGATAAGTTGGCGGTTCATTCCGTTGTGGCAACCCCAGATTAATAAAGGTACTAAGCCGAAAAGAATATGAATGAATGAATGAATGAATGAATGAATGAATGAATGAATGAATGATCCAAGAGCCAATCACACAGCAGAAAGGTGCAACAATGGGAATCTAGAAGTGTTGATACTAGAGATGTACTGAATTTTTGACCACCGAAAATATGTTATGCCATTTATGGGAATTTTTGTGTCTTCAGTCATTGTTGCGGCACTCTTTTAAATCTAAAAGCATTAACAACTTACATTGAAAAATGTACTGTATCGTTATATATATATATATATATATATATATATATATATATATATATATATATATATATATATATATATATATATATATATATATATATATATATATATATTATCGTTCAATATGGTAAATAATTATCAAGATCGCTATGCCCAAGTTTGGGTCAGTGATTTGTACAACAACCCTTGCCTTCTCATGGATATGTACAAGAAATATGTGTATCTAAAACAAACAACACAACATACCCTAAGTAACTTATTTCAGATTTGCAAGATGCAGACATCACCCTCTAGTGGATTTGTCATCTGAAGCATGCAGTAAAATGTAACAATTGCAACATATTTTGCATTTTGCATAAAGGTATGCTGAGGCACATATTTACAGTGAGTCTGAGCTGGATAGGTCCTATCCATTAGGCCTCCAACCACATCATAATCTACTCGGTGCAGGTGAATATGTCACATGTTTTCAGATACCCACCTCCACCCCAGCTCCACCTGTGTATAGATCTGCTACAGGGGTTTCATATGTTATTTCTGCTGCAGCAGTGTGTGATATGCATGTTTGTAAATGTATTAGCAGTAGCAAGTCTCAATACTTGATCTACAACAATAATCAAAACAGCAGCAGCAGCATAGCAGATCTATTCCATCAAGCCTAATCACATTAACAGTGCCGTTATACAGTTGAAGTCAAAATTATTGTGAATTTCTTTTTCTTATACAAAAATTTCCCAAATAAGGAACAACAGAGCAGGCAGTATTTCTTATTATATTTTTTTCTTCTAATAAAAGTGTTATTTGTTTTATTTCGACAAGCATAAAAGAAGTTTTTAATTTTTTAAACCATTTAAAAATATTTAATAAATTATGTACTGTCATCATGAGACAGAGTTATTATTAGAAATTAGTTATTAAAACTATTATGTTTAAAAATATTTTAAAACAATCCTCTCTCCGTTAAATAGAAATTGGGAAACAATATACAGAAGGGCTAATAATTCAGGAGGGCTAATTATTCTAACTTCAACTGTACATATTCATTAATACACTAAACCTCTCACTTGTTCTCGCCATGACAGAAATGAACTAATCCCAATCTAAACTAAGCTCTGCACTCTACAATGCTTTCTGATGTGCAAAACCCTCACCTTTTTCACCATTTTTCATATTGATATGGCTTCACACAAATCCACACTGACCCTTAATGTTCACCCAACAGACTGTCCGTTTGTTTGATGAAAGCAGCAATACACATCTCACTTGCACAAGACCACACAAACACACCGAATCCATTAATAAGCATCCATTTGTGGCCCCAGGTCTTATCCCCTTGCCTGTGTTCTATCTCCCTAACAGATGTACTGATTCATAGCAGCACCAGAATCGCCCCCCACCTCTCCTCCATCCTTCCCCGCGCACCGAACACCGGTCTACAGCTACACATCACCAATTAATCTCCACAGAGGACGTGTCCAAGACCAGATGGTCGCGTCTTTGCTCATGTGCGGGTGTTCGTGTACATGTTTTATTGCATTATTAACAGCTTTCCTATGACCTTGCTGCACTTTGCTATTTTTTTCTCCACCCCGTCACTTCTATATCTGATAGAGATGGGAGTGTGTCTGTAAATCCTCCTGTGGATGAGCTGCGTGTTCGCTCTTCGTTGCTTATGTTGAGTGACCTGAAATCACCAGGGTTGAAATGCAGCATCCTTTCATTTTCTCTCTCCTGCTTTTGCTTTTTCTCATATGCTCTGTTGTTTTTTAAACCTCGCATTGGTTGAAATGGAATAATGCAAAGATGAAGTTTCAGGAATAGGCAGATTGAAGATGTGTTTCTTGATTTGGGTTCAGAGTTACTGCAATTTACTCTGTTTTACTCTATAAAAGTTAATAACATTTCAAATACAACCCTAAATCAGTA
The DNA here is from genome assembly GCF_052040795.2 of Danio rerio. NCBI lineage: Eukaryota > Metazoa > Chordata > Actinopteri > Cypriniformes > Danionidae > Danio > Danio rerio. The sequence continues at coordinate 20,319,614 of NC_141023.1, forward strand.
AAAGTTGGGACAATAAAGGAAACACAAATAAAAAAGAAAGTATTGATTTCTAAAGTTAAGAAATACACTGCTCTGTACAACATTTTGTACCTCAATGATAAATATTTACATGTACAGTGTTTATATTTGCTCCAATATTTGCACAACATTCGTAGTGTACTAGTCAGCGTTACGGTTTCTTGTCCTGTCTTATTTGCACTAAATTTTGCACAAACTGCACTTTGGCTCTTATTCTTATTTTATTCATTTGTGTATTAGTTTATCTTATTTTATTTCATTCTCTATTTTTTATAATAGTGCACAGTCCTGTGTTATGTTGTCAATTTGTGTTGTTTAATGTGGTACCTTGGTCCTTGAGGAACATTGTTTCGTTTCACTGTACTGCAC
>NC_141023.1:20325000-20410000 GCF_052040795.2 Danio rerio
AAGCCTTTTAGCCCCACCCACAAATTAATACATTTAGTAGAAAGAGACTAAGGCCCTGCTGGTCACAACGAATGCCTTGTTTTAAAACCGTCTGCTGCGCCTCACGATTTTCAGTACTCTGTGCACCTGCAGTTGAAAAGATTAGTCAATTCAGTGTGCAAAAAAACGTCTGATGTCATGCACTTTTGTTGATACAGTGGTTGCCTACACTGCAAATTTTAGATAGTAGATTTAACTACTTAGAGTTAAAATGGGAACCACTATAAAAATGTTAAAATAACACTTTAGAAAGAGTTAACATTATCAACACTGAGAGTTAATTAGCAAATTCTTATAGTGTAAAATATCAGTTAAATTTACAAAAAAATACCAGCAGCTGTGGTTACTAGAATTTTTCTGTAGAAAAAACCTGAAGTTTTATCGAACGGTTTAAATTTACATAAAATAACCATATTTTATGAACTGACATGTTCGGTTAACAAAATCATAGCTTAGTGCACAAAAATGTAAAGTCATTCAATGCACTAATGTGTTTATGTGTGTTTACAATTAGCAAACAGATTTTCACTGCATTAGTAACTACACAGTTCCATTTAAACCATAAAAGATGCAGCACAACATCAGATACTCTCAGCTCATCTTGGACTTGAATAGATGCTACTATCCTGCACAATGGTGACAAAAAATGTTTTGCTGTTTTTTCTCCTTTCTTGTTTTTATGGAAAAATACTGGCAGCTGTAGTTGATCTACTGTTTTTAACATTTTACATTTATAAATTCAATCTACAGAATATTTCTGTTAAAAATACATTCCACAGTTTGTATTTTTTATTGAACACAGCAACATAAAAAGCACAGCACACTGCTGTTTTTGAAGTTAACCAAATGGTGTGCCATAACTGCACATTCAGCATGATCTGCCACTTAGGCGCTCATGAATTGCCTACTAATCATTGCGAAGATTATTCATGTTAATATGCACATTCTCATTAATTTAATTCACATATTTAACATCTGTATTATTGTTCATATCACGCTACTGAATCAGGAGTAGTGTTGTCACGATACTGAATTTCAGTACCAATGGCTACTGAAATTTAAAAAATGGCAATTTTCCTCAAAAATGTAAGCGCTGTTGAGCACGTACTTAAACAGCTGATTTCAGGAATCTTTTTTTTTTATTAAATAAAATGTCAATCTAGTACAGAATTAATGTTGTTTCTTTTTTAAGTCTAAAAACTTGACTTATTAAAATGAAGCTGTTAAAGCAACATGTTTTTAATTTTGTCTCAGAGTGATAACAAAGTCTCTGCAAAAGAAGATCAATTTATAAATTACCAACCCCTTTAGCTCCACCTATGAATTTATGCATTTAGTAGGAAGAGACTAAGGCCCTGCTGGTCACATCAAATGCCTCGTGTTCAAACCATCTACAGCACCTGCAAAAACGTAAAATCAGTGAGCAAAAAAAACCCCGATATAATGCACTCCAGCGCCAAGACTGTTGATACAGTGGTTACCTAGCAACATAAAAAGAACAGCACACTGCTGTTTTGTGAAGTTCACCAGACGGTGGGCCACAACTGCACATTCAGTGTGATCGTCCACTTAGGCTGCTAATGCATTGCTCACTAATAACTATGTAGACTATTCATTTTAATATGCAGTGATATGTATTAAAGAGTGGTACAAAACTAGATTGAAAATGGCCTATTACTTAATTTTTTACTTACATTAGACATCAGAGAGCATTATAAAATTAAATAAAAATTCAGTTTGTGAATATTGTTGGATTTTATGACAGATTGTTTGTGATGTTCTACACTGTTAAAATATTTTTTAATTAATAATTGTCCATATCTGGTGATTGATGGTTATTTTTTTACTTTTTCTGCTATTGAATCGCATTGAGGGATCTTGATCTTTCCTCCAAAAGCTGTTGATGTTGAAAAGTTTGTAAAGGAACATTTTTAATAGTTTGAAGTGATATATGGTTGTGCTGTACATTACGGTACAAAAACCTGATTATAAACCGCCAGCACTTTTTCTGGTATTTTAATTGACTTAATTCTCTTTATATTATTTCTTAAACAATATCTTGTCTGAAACTACTAAAATGCCAATAAAAGTCACTTTGTTAATCTGCAGTGTTGAATTTTCAATATCAAAAGTTGACAGAGCAAAGTTCAATATTCCATAATGCGAATCACAACCATAAACAAAAAGAAAACACCATGTGAGCTACAAAATATGGTGTGGATATTTTAACAGTGTATAAAAGCATTCAAAAACATTTAAACGCAAAACAAATACACATTAAATCATTTGTTGACCTTTTTGCACACCAGCATGAAAACTCACACTGGACTGAGCTGTTTTTTGTTCCATCAGGGCAGTCATCAAAGAACTGTATGATTTTAAAATAAGATCCTAAATCTTGTTTTCCACTATAGTGTTGAAACAAAATCTTGCCTCGTTCGCCTCTGCGCTCGAGATGAAAGATGAGGGATTCCTTCTAGCCACTAGTAAAGCTCGAAATAGCATAGACTGGCTATTGATATTCAGACCACACCGTTTCACTACAAACCCTGAGTGGAAAGTCAGAGGTTCTGTGGTAATCGCTTCGGTTACTGGGCCAGGGCCATTTCCAGCCTTTGATTGTGAGTTTAGTTCCTGTTCTCACAGGTATCTCCCATCCCATTACAGGCTGTCCAAGTGGAAAATGAACATTTTTCCCCCAACAATACTTTTTTCCACCTGCAACTCTTTCTTCACCTATCTGACAGAACAAAAAAAAAAAAAAGCCTCAAATAATACAACAGCCCAAACCACTTTTGTTCTCGTTCTGTTTCTGTGTTTTACACATTGGGGAAGAAATCCATCTGCCTGACAATATTTCCAAATACCTCAAAACATGAATGGTATTATTAAAGGTGCAGTAGGTGATTGTCTTCAGAAACATTTTTGTTGTGCTGGTTAAAAGTCTCTTCGCATTCCGATAGTACTGATTGAAGTGAATGATCTAAATGTATTTATATGTATTTTTATATTCTAGGTGAGGCATAAAACTAAAAATGTTCGTACAGTTAAAATTGTACATTTTTCATTCATTCATTTTCTTTTCAGCGTAGTGTCGTTATTAATCCGGGGTCAACACAGTGGAATGAACCACCAACTTATCCAGCTTATGTTTACGCAGAGAATTTCCTTCCAGCCGCAACCCAACACTGGGAAACACCCATGCACTCTGGTGTTCACACACAAACAATGGCCAATTTATTTAATCAATTCACCTATAGCGCATGTCTTTGGACTGTGGGGGAAACCGGATCACCCGGAGGAAACCTACGTGAACACAAGGAGAACATGCAAACACAAAAATGCCAACTGACCCAACCAGGGCTCAAACCAGTGACCTTCTTATTGTGAGGCGATCGTGCTACCCACTGCGCCACCATGACGCCAATCTTGCATTTTTGTACAACTGAGATCTAAACTATCACTAAACCGACAAAACATAAAATAGATATTTTTCCTCATGTTTCCCCCTTTTTACAGGTTTTGCCACACTTTCTTAATATCTGTTAACTATATTAAATCTTAATTTAATGTATTTACATTTATATTTTAAAAAATACTTTAAATGTGAGAGACTGCAGGCAAAAACTTTTTTTCATGCACCTCTCAATTTGAAGATTTTTGTACTTTTTTGGATTTTGATTAATTTATTTATTTATTTAGCAAGAAAATGCACCTTTAATCTCCTGTCACAATTTATCCATTTGTGTCTGTAGATTTCTATTGCGAAGCATATTTTTAAAGGCTGTTTTCTCAAGATTCATTTTTTTCTCCAGAAGCTCTTACACAAAACAAACTACAACGTTTTATTCATGTATGAATTCTGAAGGTTTTTAAAAGCATTATGTTCATATGGAGTGACACAAAAGAAACTCCCAAAGTCTCTATTACAAAAAAATGTTTGCGGCATGGTGTCTCATTACAGCAAGAAGGTCACTGGTTCAAATCCTGGCTAGGTGGCATTTCTGTGTGGAGTTTGCATGTCCTCCCCGTGTTCATGTGGGTTTTCCTCCGGGTGCTCCAGTTTCCCCACAGTCCAAAGACATGCGCTATAGGTGAATTGGATTAACTAAATTGGCCGTAGCGTATGAGTGTAAATGTGTATTTCCCAGTAATGGGATGTGGCTGGAAGGGCGGCTGAAAGTTGTAAAACAATCAAAACATGAACTGTATCACTAAATAACATCTGATATTTTTAAAAAGGCAAGACACAGAAAGCAAAATGCACATTTCACACATTTTCAATTTTGCGTTTTTTTTTTTTTTTCATTTCCCAACATTCTCTCACAGCAATTCATACAATCTCATTCATACAATTTAGTATGATTTGCTTATGCTCCAATAATGATTGGGTTTAGGGACGGGGTTTGGTGCCCCGCCTCCAATCAAAATCTTACATTTTTGTACAACTGAACGTGTTCAAATTCATTTGAATTAACCGCTAAACCAACAAAGCATAAAATACACTGACAATTTGTGATGTCCAAAATTGTTGAAAACAATTTATGTGTTGAATTTAAACAAATTAAATTTAGTAATGTTTACCTTAATTTGTTTGTTTAAATTCAGCCCAAAAAATTGTGTACACAGTCACTTAACTTTGTAAATCCAGAGAAATCATCTTTGAATCTGGCTGTATTTTTTCAGTATAATGTAAAGTAACACTGTTAAAGTAATCGTTGTTAAATAGCTTAAATTTTCATTTAATGTAATTAAATTTTTAAGAAAAAAGTGAAGCACTGCAAGCAAAAAAAAAAAGTAGATGCACATGTCAATTTGGAAATTTTAGATTTTTTTTGGGTTTTCATTACCTTATTTTTTATTTATTTTTTTCAATTTTAAGTAATGAAAATGCACCTTTAAATGTTTCTCTTGGCTCAATTTATCCCTTTGCATCTTTAAATTTCTAATACAAAGCATATTTTTAAAGGCTGTTTTCTTAAGATTTATTTTTGAACCATAAATCACCACTTTAGAAGCTCTTACACACAACAAACTACACAGTTTTATTCATGTATGAATTCTGAAAGTTTTTAAAAAGCATTATGTTCATATGGAGTGATACAAAAAAAAAACTCACAAAATCTCTAATATGTAAAATAATAATAATCTAATAAATAGATAATAGATAATATTTATCTAATAAATAGATAAATAAACAAATGTTGGCGACATGGTCGCTCAGTGGTTAGCACTGTGGCCTCACAGCAAGAAGGTCACTGGTTTGAGTCCCGACTGAGTCAGTTGGCATTTCTGTGTGGAGTTTGCATGTTCTCCCTGTGTTCGCGTGGGTTTCCTCCGGGTGCTCCGGTTTCCCCCACAGACCAAGACATGCGCTATAGGTGAATTGAATAAACTAAATTGGCTGTAGTGTATAAGTGTGAATGTGAAGGTGAATGGGTGTTTCCTAGTAAAGGGTTGCAGCTGGAAGGGCATCTGCAGTGTAAAACATGTGCCGGAAAAGTTGGCGGTTCATTTCACTGTGGTGACCCCTGATAAATAAGAGACCAAGCCGAAGGAAAATAAATGAATGAATAAACAAATGTTGAACTTGATTTCACCCTCTGTTCAGATTTTTGTACAAGAAATGTATGCAAATTAGTGCATATATTTCATTAAATAATGCCTGATTTCCATATTTAAACAGTTTTGACAGTATTTTTTTATCTTGTTCACCTGCAGTGCCTTGCTTCAAGACCACATTGATGTGTGTGCCAGCATGTTCATAAGTGGTTCTCTCATAAAACCTTCATTAACACAATTTTATCACTTAACCAAAGGAAGGTTTTTTTTTGCATTGCGGAGGAGGTGGAGACAGACATGCAAAAGGCAATCTCTGCGTTTCCCTGGCGTTTACCCAGCATGCACCTGGAGTCAGCTGTCTTGGTATAGTTTAAGTATAAACACAGCGAATGTGTTATTCCAATACTGAAGTGTGGATAATTGCCAAGACTATCCAATATTTATCTTAACACATACCCTCACCCCAGCGACACCAAAAAAACAGGAAAGGGAGAATTGCTATGCTTTAATATGACATGATCGGGGAGCTTTTAAAACGCTCGTTATTACCGCATCAAAACTCGGGCCTAATGACTTGTCTGCTCCAATGCTAAGGTTTCACATAATTGTCTCTTATACACAAATATGAACACTGTCGCCTCATTATATCCGGCTGGAGTTCTTACGTTTCGGTCATAAATGAATTATTCCTCGCCTCTCATCACGATTGCGATTCCTCACACACACATTTCATCGGTAAGAAGTGAGAGGATAAGTACGTACAAACTATATTTCTTGTTTCTTTTTATATGGAACAATGTTTTCTACTTGTTAAACACTCTATATAGGCCTGAGGGATGGTAATAACATTATATACAATTTATTCAACGCAGATTCAATATCATAGCACTGTTATTTGACTATCATTAACATACTGATCCAGATTTAGTTTGAATTAGTTATATATAATGACATTTTAGTTATTTTAATTAGTTTTGTTTACAATGTGTCTTTTTTACCTTAAATTGTTTTTAGTTTTAGCTATTATAGAACAGAAATATAATTTTTTTTAATTATTTCAATGAATATTTTTATTTTAAAACAACAAGGGTTCACGCAATAATTATTTTGCTACTTATTTGAAACAAGCTAAAACAACCCAATTATCAAAAATTTTGGCAACAGCATAATTGTTTTATATTCAATCCACTTATAACTGTTATGTGTTAACAGTGTTTAACTAAGTTAACAAGTAAATTAACAAACTAACTAACAAACAAACTAACAAACAAACTAACGATCAATCTAAGAAACATACTACACAACAAACTAGCATACGTTTGTTAGTTTGTTAATTCGTTCGTTTGTTCGTGCATACGTCGGTCAGTTGGTTTGTTAGTTTGTAAGTATTTAATAAACTAACTAACTAACTAACTAACTAACTAACTGTTTAACTAACTAACTAACTAACTAACTTACTAACTAACTAACAATCAAACAAACAAACTAATTAACAAACTAACTAACAAACAAACAAACAAACTAACAAACAAACTAATGAACCAACAAACAAACTAATAAAACTATTGAACAAACTACTGAACTAACTAGCAAACTAACTCAAACTAACTAAAGAACTAACTAACTGACAAACTAACTGACAAACTAACTAACAAACGAATGAAAGAACAAACAAACATACTAAGTAATGAACAAACTAACAAACAAACTAACAAACTATTGAACTAACTAACAAACTAACTAGCAAACTAACTAACAAACAAACTAACAAACAAACTAACGAATTAACAGACTAACGAACAAAGTAATGAATGAACATACTAACAAATAAACTAATGAATGACCAGACTTACGAACAAAAAAACTAAATGAACAAACTAACGAACAAACAAATAAATGAACAAACTAACGAACAAACTAATGAAAAAATAACAAATAACTAACGAACCAACTAACAAATAAATTAACGAACGAACTATGAATGAAGAAATTAACGCACACAAACAAACACAGCCCAAAAAAAATCTTTGGCAACAAAAAAGTACTATAAACTTTTAAAATAAAGCATTTCAAAATAGCTTATTATATAAGAATGCTAACATACATATGTTGTTTGTTTTCACAAAGTATGTAATTTTTCTTTTTTTTAAATAACACTAAAAAATAACAGGTGTAATATACAGTATCGTCATCTGTGGTTGCCAGAAATTTACAGTAAATATAAGGTAACAATGTGCAATGCTTAATAGAATACTTTTTGATAATCCATATATTTTACAGTCGAGAATGCTGCTTGTTTAAATACATTTCTGTTCATTAAAACAGATGTATTGTAAACATTTTTACAGTAATTATCTTTTAAAACAGCAGTTGTAACTAAACTCCTTTATGGTAAACTATTGTAAAAGTCATTGAACTATAGCATACTTTCTATAGAATATTCCATAAACTCATATTTTTATGTTTAAACTGAGATTAATATAATAAAATTGACATCATTGACATAAGTTTATTTAATTAATTTATGAATTTGCTTATTATTTCAAAATGTACAATAAAGCTGTTTAAGACCACCCTGACATGACCTGAGAACTTATCCTAGTGTTTCTTAAAGTTTTTATGAATTACATAAGCTTTAACTTGAATGAATAACTTAATAAAAATGCAAAAATTGGAACTTTTTACAGACAATTTGCTTCATTGTCTCCAGTACCCTCATCCAGAAAACTCGGCCATGTCTTGACCACCATATTTCGACAAGGGAATGAAGCAGTCAAGCCTATGATGACTGTTTGCAACACACAAGCAGGATTGTAATGGATAATTGGCAACACAAAGACTAATCAAGCACGGGTGATTGCCTGTTTTTTTTTTTTTTTTTTTTAATTCTCATCCAGTCCTTGTATCAATTTGCAACTAAATGGAAAAGGCCTGTGCATTGGAATCGGTAATGTGGCCTTTCTCTCCGTCTACCTCTCTCCATCATTCTCTCTCTCTCTCTTTCTGTCTTTCTCTATGGGTCAGCAGCGATCGCGAGTCCAGGGCTGGTTCCAGCATGGGGACTGAGGGGGTGGTAGTGTATAAAAATATAAAAGGCCTTGCGCTTTGATTCCTGCGAGGACCGGTCAAGAATAATAATGCGTTACACCCCACAACCCTGCAAAAGACACTGAAAGTAGCCACACGTTTCAATGTCCCACTGGAGAACCCTTGAAGACTCCCTGCTCAGTGTAATAGCGCCCTCTATGGATGTAATTATCAAATGTCATGAAATGCAAAACAAACAATCCCGTAAAATCTGACTGTAAAAAACACAGTGGAGCCAGCTCATAAATGAGGCCAATATACATAGGCCTATATAAAGAAACACATTAAGGCAAGAGACAGCAGGGAAAAACACCTGTCAACTTTGATTGTTTTTGGACGATTGGCTTTTCTCAAAGTGTTTGTCCATCCAAAATACACTTTTAAATGTTTACTTTGTTGCACTTTTATTAAATTTGTGTCTGCGAATTTCAATTACAATGCATTCTTCTCATTTTCCTGCATTGAGCCTTAAATCTCCACTTTACATACACCACATTTCAAAGTTTCATCAACATACTGTATATGCATAGGGACATGCTCATGCTCAATATGCCTGATTATTTACATTCTATTCTACAAACAAAATTGTGAATGTATCCTGCCATTCACAGTATTTTCTAAATTATGAATTGATAAACAGAGACAACCAACTCTAAAAACCTTTGACTCTGATATGGCAAGAATTGTGAACCTGATTTATACAATATGGTCAAATGTCTGTACTAGAAATGTACACAAACATGTGCACATATTGCCTCAATATTTTCTAATATGCATATATTAGGAAAGGGTTAGTTCATTCAAAAATTAAAATTGTCATTTAGTTAGCATTTTTTCCTCAAAACAAGTTTTTTAATCCTGCATTGAGCCATAAATCTTCACTTCAGCAGAACTTTTCAAACACCGAATGTCAAAGGTTCATTCTGAACATATTTACATATATGATTATATACATTTCATTCTACAAAACAAAATTGTGAGTGTGTCTTACTGTTCAAATTTCATTTTGAATAATAAAGCGATAAAAAAAAGACAATCAACTCTAAAAACCTTTGAATGCACATTACATTACATTGACTTAAATATCGCGAGTATTGTGAAGTTGATTTATACAACATTCAAATATTTGCTCCGGATATGTACACAAATGATTGCACGTCTTGCCTCAATATGGCCTAATTTGCATATTTAAAGGGTTAGTTCATTCAAAATTGAAAATTATTTAATTTAGTTAGCATTTCCCTCAAAATAAGCTAAACAAAATAAATCTCCACTTCAGTGGAACATTACATACCCCAAATGTCAAAGTTTCGTTCACATCTATAATCTGGACATATTTACACAGGGACATGTTCATGCCCAATATGCCTGATGATATACATTTTATTATACAAAAAATGTGAATGTATCTTGCCATTCACAGTATTTTCTGAACTGTGAAGTAATAAAAAGAGACTTGCTTGTGCTTGTAGTTTCTGTCAACCCGACTCTACACCATAACTTTTCAATCCAGATGGATGGGGCAACCATTACTGCATCCAAAATGGTGAAAAGCCTTGGAGTAACGATTGATGACCAACTAAACTTCTCTGACCACATTTCTAGAACTGCTCGATCGTGCAGATTCGCACTCTATAACATCAGAAAGATCCGACCCTTCTTATCTGAACATGCAGCTCAACTCCTTGTTCAAACTCTTGTTCTCTCCAAACTGGATTACTAGCTGGGCTTCCAGCTAACTCTATCAAGCCTCTTCAGCTGCTCCAGAACGCAGCAGCACGAGTGGTCTTCAATGAACCTAAACGAGCACATGTCACTCCCCTGCTAGTCCGTTTGCACTGGCTGCCAGTTGCTGCTCGCATCAAATTCAAAGCTTTGATGTTTGCCTACAAAGTGACTTCTGGCCTTGCTTCTTCTTATCTGCTCTCACTTCTGCAGATCTATGTGCCCTCCAGAAACTTGCGTTCTGTGAATGAACGTCGCCTCGTGGTTCCATCCCAAAGAGGGAAGAAATCACTTTTGCGAACGCTCTCGCTCAATCTGCCCAGTTGGTGGAATGAACTCCCTAACTGCATCAGAACGGCAGAGTCACTCGCTGTTTTTAAGAAACGACTAAAAACTTAACTATTTAGTCTCCATTTCACTTCCTAATCTGCAATTGCCTCTGGATATACCACTAACTGTACTCAAAAAAAAATTAAAATTTACTAATACTTTCCTTCATAGACTTTACAGACCTGAAACTTGCCTATAGCACTTATTCATTGTAGCTCTTATAGTTGTGTAAATTGCTTCCTTGTCCTCATTTGTAAGTCGCTTTGGATAAAAGCGTCTGCTAAATGACTAAATGTAAATGTAAATGTGAATAAAAAGAGACGATCAACCCTAAACACCTTTGACTCTAAAATATGGCAAGTATTGTGAAACTGATTTTCTTCAATAGTTAAATATAATAGTTTGTACTAGAAATGTACAAAAATTAGTGCACATGTTGCCAGTGTTGGATAAAAAGTAATATATTACAATGTTACGTCTGCCTTATTTCTTAAAAAATATGCAAATTACAATAAAATAACAGCACATATTCACATTGTGTCCTTAAAGTAACTAACACATTTAGTTACTTTTTTTAAAGAGACTACAGATTGTAATCTATTACTTTTTTTACCAACACCGTGATTATTGCCCCAATATTGCCCTAATAAAGGGTTAGTTCATTAAAAAAAAATAATTCTAATATTCGGTAAGCATTTCTTTTCCTCAAAACAAGCATTTTGTCCCTGCATTGAGCCAAGCATATTAACTTCTGTAGAACTTTACATACCACAAATTTCAAAGTTTCATTCACATCTATATTCTGAACATGATCACACAGGGAAATGTGCATTCCCAATATGCCTGATTACATACATTTTATTCTACAAAAAAAAATGTGATTGTATCTTGTTGATGATAGTATTTTTTAAATTATGAAGTAATAAAGAGATAAATCAACTCTAAAAACCTTTGACTCTAATCTGGTAAGAGTTGTGAACCTGATTTATACAACGGTTAAATATTTGTGGTAGAGATATACACAGCTTTGTGCACATATTGCCTCAATATTGCCTAATTTGCATATTTAAAGAGTTGGTTCATTCAAAAATGAAAATTCTGTTATTAATTACCAGTGTTGGGGGTAATGTGTTACAATTAGCGAGTTATGCAATATTACTTTTCAAAGTAGTGAGTAAAGTAATGCATAACTTAAAAAAAAAAATTAAGCAATAGTATTTCAGTTGCTTTTAAAAATGTAACTTGAATTGCTTAAGATTTTTTAATTTGCTTTTAAAAAATAATTTGCTGAATTAAAATTTGTGTACGCACGATGAATCACACTTAATGAGAGAATGTGCTCCCTGCGGGAACAGACAGAAACCAAGGTGGCAGAGTTTTATATTTCTGTGATGGAAGTATTCTCATTATTTTAAACACTTGAAGGAAAAGAGGATTGTCTCAATGGACAATGATTTAACTAAACTAATAAGACAAAAATAGCACACACATTGCTTTCAACTTTCATTATTTTTGTATATACAATATATGTAGCAACAGGAAGTTCTCAGAAGCTAACATTATTCAAACAAATTTTTCAAATGTAAATGGAGGTGAAGGTTATACAGTGTGTTGTTAAACGCATAGTGTGTCGTTTTCCATTTAAAAAAAAGAAAGAAAAAAAAGAAAGAAAAACATCCTGCAAGTTCTGAAAGAGATCAAGCCTCAGGCCAGGCCAGAAAAAGTCATTTAGAAGTAACAATAAGTAACATAACGCATTACTTAACATAAAAAGTAACTAAGTGATGCAACTAGTTATTTTGGGGGGAGTAACTTAATATTATAATGCATTACGTTATAAAAGGTAACTTTTCTCAACACTGTTACTAACTCACTCTTATGTAATTACAAACCTCTGGAGACTTGTTCACCTTATCAACACAAATTAAGATGCTTTAGTTAATAAAGGGACCAAAAACATTGTCAAAGCACTCCATGGGAGTTTAGCGGTTCAACCAATCATACGAAGCTCCAAAAAACATTTGTGTGAAGCAAAAAAAAACGAAGCAAAAACAACTTTGTTCGGTGCTTGAAAAAGTGTTATTGGAGCTTCATATCATTACTGTTGAACTACTAAAGTCATGTGGAATGTTTTTACAATTATTTTGATTTCCATTCTGAATATCTGAACCATTGTATTGTTATAGATTTTTATTGTACTTTTACTTTTTCTATACAGCTGCATACTCTTAAACAGTGGCCTCAAACTCAATTCCTGGAGGGCTGCAGCTCTGCATAGTTTTGCTCCAACCCTAATCAAACACCACTGATCCAACTTATGAAGGTGTTCAACACTACTAGACACTGTTAAGCAGGTGTGGGTCGGAGACTATGCAGAGAAACTATGCAGAGCTGCGGCCCACCAGGAATTGAGTTTGAGACCATTGCGAGTCTATACTAAAAAATATTTTTTCTATATTTGCTTTTTTTCTATTGCATAACTTATATTTCACCATAGTTTAGATCAGTGGTTCTCAAAAATTTTTCATTAAGTACCACCTCAGAAAAAAATTGTCTCTCCAAGTACCACCAAAATGAGCAGTATTGAAATACAGTAGCGCAGTAGGCCCAGTAAAGCAGCTATAACTCTGCACAGTAAAACAAACGTGGCAGATTACCTCTGAAATATAGGCTATATGTCATATATGGCACATTATAAACATAATTTTTAATACATTTTGAAATATATGTAGCATGTACATGACATTTTTCATTCCTCCGCGTACCACTAGAAGGAAGTCCGCGTACCACTAGTGGTACACGTACCACAGTTTGAGAACCACTGGTTTAGATTATATTGTTATTATTATTGCTTATTTTGTTACTGTTGTTACTACTTTAAGGTCACAAGTGGCTGTGTATGCATTTCACTGCATATCATACTATTTTTGACTCTGTATGTGACTAATAAAATTAGCATTAGAATTTTGAATTTGTTGTCTATGGAGGATGAGAGAGCTCCTGGATTTCATCTAAAATGTATTAATAAATGTATTATTTTGCGATGACCAAAGGTCTCAGGCGATTAGAATGACAAAAACATTCACAACATTATCAACTAGTGAAGTATAGTGATAACTGAGCTATCTTCCTTCAAAGTCCACATAAACCTGAAGCTGCAACCATTATTTTTTCGTATTGCTCCTAAGGCATAGGTCTCAAACTCGATTCCTGGAGGGCCGCAGCTCTGCATAGTTTTGCTCCAACCATAATCAAACGCCGCTGATCCAACTAATCAAGGCATTCAAGACTACTAGACACTAATAAGCAGGTGTGATTTGGAGCTGGCTGGAGTTAAACTATGCAGAGCTGCGGACCTCCAGGAATTGAGTTTGAGACCACTGTCCAGAGAAATGGAATATTAAGTGAGAAAACAGTGGGTGTGGCTTGTTTTTTTTGTACTGTGATTGGATGTAAAGTAGGCATTTCATTCAGAAGGATCTAGAAAAGGGTTTTAGAAGAGATTTTACAACCTAACAGACTCCTCCTCCTCACCATTTCTGCTGTTAGCATAGCGGTGTCAAAACTGATAGTTGGTAGGGCATGGTTAAGTATGTTAGCCACGCCCAATACCTCAGACAGATGTAATCTGAGAATTTAAGAAATTAAAAGGAAGTGCATTTTCAGATTTCAATTAAATGACATGCACAGATGAATTGTTCACCACAAAACTTGCAATGTGAGCTAACAAAATCAATATGGTTAGTTTTGATTTCACTTGTACTGTAAACACAAACTCTACAGACCTGAAGGACGGACGGAGCTGCAGAAGAAAGTTTGTCCAGAGTCTTGGGAGGCGCAGGTGTTGGATGTCAGGGCAGCTTGTGGGGCGGTTCCACCTGTCTTCCGCTTGTCCCGCATCCTCCACCCTCTGCGTGCTGACAGATGGAGTCCAGAGGTTGTGATGTATTCTCAGCGCTCCTCCTCGCGGTCTGTCCCTGCAGCCCATTCTGGTCCGCTCATTTGAGCCCTTCACAGTAGCACAGGTTAAAAGCTTACACAGAAGGTCAGGACCGAATGTATGACAACAGAGTTCCTCACGTGAGCAATTAAGAAGCGTTCAATTGATTTGCAGTCGGAAATAGTGTAAGAAAGGAAAATTTAACTGGAAAAGACAAACCCTACAATCAATAAAATCAAGACTGGTTCATTGAGAAGTGAAACGTATCTAATGAATATGATTTATTTCATACTCTTTGGAACATAGAGACCTTCTTTTGTGTTAAATGGATAAAGTAAATGATTCTGGTTTTAGAGAGAGACGTCTTAACACGAGGGAGAGTAATGATATAAAATTTTTTATTCTTTAACATCAAAGTTGGTTTTCCTTGATATCAAAAAAGCCAATATATATTTTTGATCAATTCTCCTGCTTCCTTTCTTTTTTTTTACACATTCGGCTCATCGACAATGTACCAAAAAAACTCTAAAGACCAAATTATTTTGAGAATTGATTGAATTGATTTATTCTCTTACTTTAGACACAGTAAAAATTCACTTTTTGAAGATTTTTTTCCATCTTAATTATATTTACTATTGTTGCGCTTCTTTTGATGTTTTTTTTCCTAATTACATTGGATGGGCGACACAGTGGCGCAGTGGGTAGCGCTGTCGCCTCACAGCAAGGTCACTGGTTAGAGCCCCTGCGGGGTCAGTTGACACTTCTGTGTAGAGTTTGCATGTTCTCCCTGTGTTTGCGTGGGTTTCCTCCGGGTGCTCCGGTTTCTCCCACAGTCCAAAGACATGTGCTGTAGGTGAATTGGGTACGCTAAATTGTCCATCGTATATGTGTGTATATCATGGTCCTCCAGGTTGGGGGGCTGACAACCCACCTCATAAAAACTAAATGTTACGAAATACCAAGATGGTACGGCTAAATATCACTAGCTTCCCCTTAAAGTTATAACTTAACTTAGCTGAAAAAAAGGTCCGATATCCCATTTTATTTTCACTATCCATTCAGAACGGACATTCAGGTCACTCAGAAAGCAGTGAAATGATAAATGTGTGTCACTTTCTTTTGGCTGATAAGATATTCAGCCAAATACACAAGATGTCATCGCGGTCGCCGTTCTTCTGTGACTCCAGGTGATACTTCCTGGGTTTCTTCCCACCACAGCCTTGCTTTTGCTTTTCAAAATGGCAGCCGCATGAAATCAGTCTTTAGCTTTATGGCAGGCCGTTCCTGAAAATGAAAACATTTATATAGATATGTGTAGCTTTGAGTACATTCTCAGAAATAAAGGTACGCGAGCTGTTACTGGGCTGGTACCTTATCAAAAGATACAAATTCGTACATAAAAGGTTCCTATTATAACCTCAAGGGTACATGTAATAATAACAATAATAATAACAATAATAATAATAATAATATTAATAATAATTCCTTACAATTATATAGCGCTTTCTGGGTACTTAAATCGCTTTTTAAATCTCCTCATCCACCACCAGTGCGCAGCATCCACCGGGATGACGCGACAGCAGCCATTTGCGCCAGACCGCACACCACACACCAGCTGATTGGTGGAGATCAGACAGAGGGATGAAGCCAATTATGATATGGGGAGGGTTAGGAGGCCATGATGGACAGAGGCCAGTGGGCAAATTTGGCCAGGATGCCGGGGTATTAGTAACTAAAAAGTAGGTTCCTCTTAAAAGTGTTCCTCTTAAAATTTGTAGGTACTAATATATATATATTTTAGGGACCAATAGGGACCCTTCAAGTACAAATGTGTACCTTTTGAAAAGGTACCACCCCAGTGATAGCTTGTGTAGGCTACCTTTATTTCTGAGTGTAGTGAAAAGCATATTATAAATATGGTTGTGTAGTGAAAAGGATATTTTGTGATTACGCATTGTACTAACACAATTGAAAATAGGCTGAAATGTTTGAAAAGAGTGCACTTTTGATGGTCTATTGTAATAGAAGTGCTAACATTTTGCACCAAACCTGTGCTCTAGTAAAGTTAGTGTGTGTTTGTGTGTGTGTGTGTGTGTGTGTGTGTGTGTGTGTGTGTGTGTGTGTGTGTGTGTGTGTGTGTGTGTGTGTGTGTGTGTGTGTGTTTCACAAGTTGATTACAGAGCTCCAGTATATCCTTTGGGTGACTGGTCACAATAAATGTCTCAAATCCATGAGAATGAATCAGTCCTAGAGGGTCTAATGATGTTAATTTGTTGAACTTACTGCAAACCGTACAGCATGTTCATTTTAACCTATCGCGTTCATGTCGATTAATACCAGCATGTGAGTGAGGCCGTTCAACAGTCGCCAAATGAACATCAATGACTGCTGTCTCTGTGGGGAGGCAACAAGCGCCAGCACAGGAGGCAATATAAAGCCCTTAATAAACACCAGGATAAATAAATAAATAACCAAGCAACTCTAAAGGGTCCCTGAGACCTACATCTGTCTCATTTCCTGTCACGGAGTATCTCAGTTTAGTCTTGCTCCAGTTTTTTTGCAAGCGCGCACTCGTTACTAGTATGTCTGAGTTATGGCTAAGGGTCCATCTTCTGTAACAGCTATGAAACTGCTTCGTTTCGCCTCGCGTCCGTCAACACGACTCCCGCCGGATCCACAATGGCACATTAAGCAATCCTCAACTGTCCAATAAAATAGACATACTGCAGTCCTAGCTGTAGCAGTAGACACTTTCTACATAAGCGCTGTGGGTTTGCAGCCAAAAGCAGAATACCCTCAAGCCCTTTATGACGATAAAGCCAGATAGTCAGCCATTTTGGATAAAATGGACTCAGGATTCGGGAGCATGGACTGATTGTGCCGGCTCGAAGTCTCCAGCTGGGTGAAATGACAGCCTGCGAGACGCTTAGTGACCACTGACCATCACCATGACAACAGTCATAGGCATCGCAAGGCATGCTGGGAGGTCAGCACCAGACTTCCTCCCAGGGGTCCAGAGAAACACTACATTGCAAAGTCCAGATTGAAAATGCATTTTCAGCCATTCTCTGTTCACTAAGTATTGATTTGAGCACTGATATGAACCCTTGCACTACAAGGCCAAGCTGTGCTTGTTTAACATTTCATTTGTCTATTAAAAACTATCAACAGTTTTATTTCTATGCACATGTTAACTACTTGCTTTGGAGCAGGGATATTACAATTTTATAAAAAAAAAAAATTTTAAGTAACAAATTGAAGTCTATTTTAACAATCTAGGGTCAAAGTCTAAAGCGCATTGCGTAAAAGCATGTCCAAATCCACTTTTACTATTTTAAGGATGGAAAAAGTCTGCACCCTGACGCATGGTCTAACAGGGTTGTGCTTATTCTTTTAATGAGTTATGGGTGTGTTTTGAGCATAATATACATTAAACCAATTAGAGTCTCATCTCACATTCTCTTTAAGAGTCAGTTGCATCATTTTGTTAGCTATTTACATGGCCGACTTTGTAAGTGAAAAAACTGAATGCTTCACTAGCAAGAAAACAATTAAACAGGCCATCAGTACAAGGATAAAGAAAAAGACTCCTCCATTCGGCCTCTTTACTTTTACTCTTTACTTTACTTCTTTACTTCAGTGGATAAGGTAACGGTGGAAACTCACTCCACTGAAGACATCCATTAGCCTACACATCTAATTTCATTTGTTTTGCACAAAGATTTGTTTCAAAACTATTTCTAAATTCAGTTCAATTTCTGGCAAATTAATAATTGAACAATAATAATGACGTGTGGTCAAAAAACACACAAGTTATATCCAAACACACGTCATATTCTTATGCACCATATGGTGACGCATACATCTCCAAAACCCAACAGGTGGACAATTCTAAACTTGTTTTTAATAAAACAAATATATATATATATATATATATATATATATATATATATATATATATATATATATATATATATATATATATATAAAAAAAATTAATAATACTGCTAATAATAACAACAACATTATACAAATGCAATTTGTTATGAATAAACTGAAAAAAGCCTCACTGAGATGAAAGCATGGAGGCAGTGGGTTTTATATTTATATAATAAATAATAGTTTTGTAACAATTTAATCCTTTACCTTTTTTTAGATGTAAAAATATCTGCGCTGGGCTTTTAGTTAGTGTTCATGTATTTATTTATTTATTTATTTCTATTACTTTGTTGCCCTCTAAAGTTTTGCTGCTGTCTCTGTGTGGATTTAAGTAGGTTTTGTCTGTACCTGTGGATCAATGCCCGCCAACGATATAAAGATTCATGCTGCAGTGTTGTAGTAATGGGGAATTTGAGCGGCTATCAAATGCTAAGTCGTGCTCAGCCTTAGTTTGTTGTGCTTTCTTCCCACTTTTAGTTGTTCTGTAAATAAAAGCCCTAGACCGATCCATTTGTGTTTTCCCTTATTTAATGTTGTGACTGTGGTCGTAACAGTTAGTCAATGGTGCGTCTATTTCAGTTCCTCAAAATTTCAACGTGCCAACAATGTGCCCTAACACACTTCCTTTTTAGACTGGAACACCCATGAGTCCACAAAGTGGAGCAAATTAATTTGCTGTTTAAACAACATGGCACAAAAATAGCCATGAATCGCGCCATCAACTTCTTGAGTCTTATTGCACTGCGTTTATGATGGGGCTCATTAAAAACAATTTCTTAAGACGTTAAACAAACCTCCTAAAGTCCCAAGAATGTGAATATGATTATTCAACTTATTCAACATCATTTGCATGCCTTTTAAATTTCCCAGTTTGGTTCTGTTTTTGTGTGTGTCTCATTAAATGCAAATGAGGTGATGCTTTCCAGAAGAAGGCAGAGCCTTTATAAGCTATTCTGATCTCATGATCTCATGCACCCCAAAAAAAGAAATAACCAGTTTTGTGGCTGGAGAGTAATGGTAAAGAAGATGTTAAAACATCTAGAAAGTACCAGGACATTTCTAAATTGTTAGGGAATACTTTTGTTGATTAAGGTTTATTAAACTCCTCAGCTGCATTTTTATCCACCTATTACCATGCTGGATGGAAACACCAAGATGTGCATCATTTTAGAAAATGTTTATCCGCTAAGAAAAAAAATTGCATAAACTATGATGGTCATGCATTTACATAAAAAAAGGGTCATATGATTTTACTTCGACAGATTATGTGATGACAAAAATGGCAGAAAGTGACAGGTATGTTGGGTTTGACGAAGAGGTACAAACATTTTTGAATATTAAATATAAGAAAGAAGTGATGACCATTTTTGTTGTAAAACAGAGGAATGCACAAATCTAAGGAGTGTGAGCGATTCTAAAGACATTCTGGAATACTTTGCAGATCACTATTGGTTGAGTTTGGTTAAAATGGGTGGGAGCTGATCAACTGGAGCTTTTTGAACAGTTTTTTGAAAGGGGGTGGGTGTGGTTATCCGCAGGGCTTAATTTGTGCCGGAACAAGTCGGATCCGGAACCTCTGAAATCTGATCCAGCACCTCATTTTACCAATCCCTTATCTCACACAAACCACCATTTTCGTACGCAAACTGCAAAAAAAAAAAAAAAAAAAACATATCTCCTGGGACATATTTGATGCTCTCCTGTAATATATATAGCAGTATGTAATCAGAATGAGTCTGAATTTATAATAAGTGTTCGCCGCTGGTTTGCATTAGGGGAGTAAATTCTGAACACCCCGTTCAGATTTTGAAAAAAAAAACCTCACCCTGTAATGCTTCAGAAAAAATACTAATACACAGTTCTTAATGAACCCTTGTTTTAAAATGTCAACAGATCAGTCACCTTAATGACACACCATTCTCACAAAATAATATTGCACCTGATTCAGACAGAGAAAATGAAGCCATAATTACAAAGCCTGCAAAGACACGTTGCCAAGATCGTCATATCTCCTCCTTTTCTCTGTGAGGAACGAGTCAGGGGACTCTCCATCTTCAGTGAGTGTGTAATGAATCCATAGAGACACGTTTGGGCAAATAATTGAACCGTTATCATTCACGACTTAATTACACGCTCAGGGAGTAACTATGAAGTCAGCATGAGCGCCAGCATGGAGAGAGCAGAGGGATGCAGGAAAAGCAGGGGGGAAAAAAGGGTCAATCAAGTTAAAGGATAAGTTCAGCCAAAATTAATGAATATTCAGCCTTTATTAACTGAATCTACCCTCACAGTGAACTTATATGACATTAGTGAATCACGAAAGGTGTGTTTTTTATTAATAAAGTCACTGATTTTAAAATAAAGACAGCAACTGAAGACTACAGTTCTTAAATAACAAAATAAAACACTTAAAATGGGCCTACATCCAAAATGTGAGTGTGCATTTAAAAATCATTCAAGTGAAAGCAGACTACAATATCTACACAATGATGTAGCTTTGTTAGAAAACCAAAATCTTTTTGACCAAAAGTGACTGTAAAAGTCTTTGGCCACTTGTGTTTAGAATGACCCTTCAGTTTGGCAACCATGACTGGTCTCAATATGAAGTGGCTTTTATGAAGTGCCCAGATTTATCCATTTTGGAACACAGCAAAGAGAGAAAAAAAAAAGTGAGATCTAAAGTTTAGCAAAACTTTGTTTATTTCCATGCAGAAAGCTCATTCATGCCTGACAACAAAACAGAAAAAAAAAAAAAAAAGTACGTCTTTTTGAGCCGATTCCAATGTTATCTCTCGATGGAGTGGGCAATATTAGTGGTTATCAGCTGATATATATGGGTCAGTAGGGGCCTTCTGCGCCTACCAATAGGCTTAAAAAGACTGTTATCTATCATAGAGGTTAAACAGCTATAGATCACATGCGGCTGTGACCGAAAGTAATGAGAATTACTTATATTATTTACTAAATTTTCCATTTATTGTGTTTTATTAACGTCTACCCCTAGCCCAACCCTAAACCCAAAAGTCACAGTAATGTAAAAGCAGATCTAAAGGATCTGGAGTCTTCTCTATTAGTATAGCTGATTAACCACCAGAATTAATTATATCATTTATAAAATTTCTCATTAATAGTATTTTATTAATGTCTACCCCTATCCCAACCATCACAGTAATGTAAAAACAGATCTGGAGTCGTCTCTATTAGTATAGCTGATTAACAATGTGGATAGATGATAACAGTCTTCTGAGCATACTTGCAAGCACAAAAGGCTCCTACTGGCATATCAGCTGATAACCACTGATCAGGCTCATTCAATCAAGCGATAACATTCAAAGCAGGTGACATATACTAACATTTCCAGATGAAAAATATACCTGTAGAATGTTGCTGAAAGGAAAACAGAAATTTTTTTTTAGCAATGGTCATCTTTCAACAATCTAATTGGGATTTTGTGCATAAAATGTTCCCTCAGTTTCCGCCATTGCCTTCTAGCTCCTCATTTGAGAGGACAACAATTTGGGAAAAGATTATATAAAATCACTCTACTATAAAATTATGGCACCAACTGAAACATATAAAATAAATAAATTCAAATGAACTTGATATGGAAATTACAATTTCAGATGAGGATTGGGAATCAGTCTTATGCAGAATTCACAAGTCCTCTGTTTGTGCAAGACTTCTGCAGTGCAAAATTGTACATTACACTAGACAAACCTAAAGCTCTCAAAGCACTTTCAGCATATAGATCCTTCTTGTAATCGCTGTAATTCCACCCAAGCCACTCATGCACATATGTTTTGGTCATGTATAAAGCTTAGCTGCTTTTGGGACAATATTTTTTTTTAAACTATATCTATTTTTTTGGGGTATACCATCACTCCTTGCCCATGGATTGCCATTTTTAGAATTTTGCCCATGTCATATAATATTACAAAGATACAATCTGATTGCTTTTATTGTGCTCCTGATCTGTTAGGTCCTCTTCTTCCTAAAGTTGGAAAAAATTAAGATATAAGATAATTTGGGGCCCATTTAGGAAATATATGCAAGAACATGTTTTAATGTCAAATATAGACCAAGTCCTTGTTCCAGCCAATTTATGCTTTTTCTGTGCAAAGTAAAGTGTATTGTTTGATTGTACAAT
Organism: Danio rerio; assembly: GCF_052040795.2. Taxonomy (NCBI): domain Eukaryota; kingdom Metazoa; phylum Chordata; class Actinopteri; order Cypriniformes; family Danionidae; genus Danio; species Danio rerio. The sequence continues at coordinate 20,347,770 of NC_141023.1, forward strand.
TGTAGTTTTTATAAAGCCACATTATTATTTACCTTTTATTTATTGGTATGTTTTTTGTTTGGTTTTTTTCATTGTATGAGGTTTAGTTGATACTATCTATACTTTTTGAAATATAATTGTTGTCTTTTTTTTTTTTTACAGTTATTTGCCATAAGTCATTTTTTTTTCTTTTTTAAATGTTATAAAAAAAATGATCATATTGGTTCCCAAAGAATGAAATCATGCACTGCCCTACATTTTATTTCAAGTGCATGTACGCCAAGATAGCAGAAAAAAAATCTCAACTTCTATTTCAAAGCGACTTCAACTCTTTCTGATTTTGATTGTTTAAAAGCAGCTTTATAAAAAATGCTTTTTATAATACAATGAAATCTTTTCACATTTACTTGTTTGTTAGTAGCGGAAGTAGTAATAGTTAAATAAACCTAGCGCAGTGAATGGGAGAGTACAACAAATACATTTTTTTATAATCCTATTTGCTGCATATTGGTGTTTATGACATTCAGAAAAATGAAGAAAGTGACTGATAATGGCAGCCAGAAGAGAGAACAACATCAAATTTACTCTCGCTATAGACACTGCGTTACAAACACATAGGATAAGCAGTGATTAATTTTTTTGTAATTTGATGCAACGATCATATAATACCTACATAAATACATAGAGATTTTCATACGTTTTTTTTTTATCTAATCTTTCAAAAAAATTAAGATCATGACGACTGTTAAATGCATCATAACAATCTTGTGAAAAAGGTCTATAAATATTGTGAAAGTGCCATACAAATAAACTTGAATTAAATCAGAGCATCCAATTGAGCAAACCCCTGTAATCTTGACATGTTAACTACCTCACAAGTCATTTTAAACCCCTTAACAAAAGGCATGACTCAAGTGTAGGATAAACTGGATTATGCACTTTTCTTGCAGCAGCAGCCTCTGTGTCATCAGCTGGCCCACACGGAATCTGCACCCACAGAAATGTGCATATTGAATTGGAATAGCATTGTAAACCTCAAATAAAAAAGTTGAACATATTTACATTTAATTTTCAGTTTTAGATACTATAAGGGTTTCTGCATTTTTTGTCCAAATTTAACAAAATATTATTTTTCAGATGCCACTCTCATGCTAAGTTCACACCAAACATGGAGCTTCACACAGATTTTTGGCTCGAGTTAAATTAATTGAATTTGTGCAACTGAGATGATATTTGCCTCTATTTGGAGTTTGCATTGACTTCTATGTAATTTACCCTCACAAATACTTAAATTCCACGTTTAGTGTGAACTAAGCAAGGGCCAGTATAAGATTCTGACGGTATGATAATCTTGGATTATAGTACCATGGTTTCACGGTATCGTGATTACTGCTCTAAAATCTATTCTTTTTAAATGTCTGGGTAAAAAACAAAAGCTTTTTCTCCTTTGAACACAATGAGAAACATTTAAAATATTTTGGAACAATAAGCATGTCAGGCTAAATAATTTAAATGAAATCACAGATTTAATTTTAAAACAGAATCTTTGGATATCTTTTCTGTTATTCTGCGTCCAAAATTGTCTACTACTTAGTAGGTACTGCATTTGAATTTAAATGTATTATGTTTTATCACCAAATTACTAAATATGTTCATGTGGAGTGGTTTCATTGTAAATAAACAGTTGAAACGGTTAGTAATATGTTTATTATTATTATTTACAAAGAAGAGAATAACAGTATATATTAGAAAGGCTGCAAATAAATTAGCAAACAATTTAGCCTATTCAAAATAATAGATATTATAAAGAAATTAAATAAAGTTATTGAATCTTATTAACCTTTTCTTCATTGTATAACTTAAACATTCTCATAAAAGAGCAGCGAATGAATCTCTCATTAAGATTTTTTGTTTGATCACATTAAATAACAGAAGTGTCACTTTAAAAATGCACACATCTATAATGAAATCATTCGATTGCTTTCCTAACTTTTTAGTGTTCTATGTAGTATGGAAGTATGCGATTTCGGACACAGCCTATATGTTGTGTTGCAAGAACCAAAATTGAATTGTTTATTTTGAAAAAATAAATAAATAAAAATCATGAGAAACACATTAAGTAATGTTTGCTTTATTGTCTGCAATGAAATGCAAGCCAAAGTAAATTTAGAAATCACTTCTTTTCTTTTTTTTATATATGTGTTTTCTATATTGTGCCAACTTTTTCTGACTTGATATTGTATAAAAAAAATTGACATATCGTAAAATCTTGACATACCACCCAGCTTTTTCACATATCATATTACACGGCCATGTTAAATTCACAGAAACAATATCAATATCAGGAGATGTGTGTGTTGGCTGTGTTTTCAGGTGAACGCTGGCAGGCAGAGACTGCTATAGCATGACGCTAATCAGCTGCTGGCACCGCTGACCAAACGGGTGGTCCGGTCTGGCACGACAGAACCCCAGGACTGTGGTGCTCGGTTTGAAGTTTAATGATGCCAGCTGCCGGCTCTGCCAGCCTGGAGGCACTAACGATCTGGCGGTGCCAGCGCAGAGGCACCTGGACGCTAGGCACGCCGCAGCACGGACGGGAAGGAGGAGCTACCACGAGCCCATGATGGGGCCATGTGCCGCGGAGGGGCTCGATCGCTCTTTGAAGAGTAACCCTCCCATTTCCATATTTCATTACACGCAGCTGAGCGACAGAGCCCCAGCCAGATGTTCTATTTTGAGCTATTTAAATTTTGACCTGCTTCTTTTCCCCGCGTCTGTCTGTGAAGAAGGAGAAGAAAAAGATGGAGGGGTTTCAATCAACAACAACAGCACAGATGCCAAGATAGAATGCTGGTGCGGATTGTTGTGCCTGTTTTCCGCACAATCAGTTGATATTAACCTGGGACCAGACTGACAAAGGAGACGAAGATTTAACCCTGTTTAACATCAGTCTGTCCAGACATCTGTGGAGAGTTATTTTCAGGTGTCTCTCTCTCTCTTGCACACACACACACACACCAGCATCTTATTCCACTGAGCTATTCGCTTGATAAATGTGTTTGTTCACTCATGCCCTAATATTTTAATTAGTTTATTGAGTTTTTGTTTATTCCCATTCAATTTCAAACCTGTTTGTTTTGTTGTTGCTCGCCCACACCTTCATGAATCATTGAGCAGCGTATTTTAATCAGTAATCAACGTTATTAGCTCACTGTTGATTTTTATTGCTCAGAGTTGGCTCTTTCGAAGCTCCGGAGACTTAATGGAGCTCTGAAATAGGCATCAATTTTTTTTTCCTCAGACATTTCCAATAAAGTCCCTTAGGAGAAATAAAAAAAGAATTGTTGTTTACAAAAAAGTAGAGAACAGAGCTGCGATAATCCAAGCAGAGTAGTTATGAAATAGAGATGAAAAATCTGACCTTTGCATAATTTGAAATCTTAGTGAATTTGAGCCAAGTCTGAGACATCTTCTCTAAATCACTAGACTACAAACATGGCACGAGCTGACAAAAACAAACAACTGAGATTAAAGAGATCATCTTTGTGACATTTTCACTAAGGTCAGTAGGAATAGCATCTCTCCTAAAAGGTAATATTTTCAAATTAACAAAGATCAATGCAACATATAAAGATATGCTGTTTTTGTTTTTTAAACATTTACTGCTCCACACCTTTCCAAGGTGTTCATGTAGATTAATGTAAATACTCTTTAAATTCCAGTTTCTTCATTTGAAGTGAATAGAGTGAATTTACTGTGGGATCCCACAAGATTTTCCTATAGTGTTCCAAGAACTCTTATGTGCTGTTTGGGATGTTTTCATCCACTCTGGGGTCATTTTGAGTCTTAATTTGGCCATAACTTTATCTGCGTTTAAGCAAATTGAATGATTTTTTGGTGACAAATCTTATTTTGACACATATTTTGAGAATGCTTAGAATTTATTTTAAATGTACTACCCATTTGTGATGTTCGGGATGAAAACATCCACTTAATTAAACTGCTGTAAAATTGTTGTCATTTATTTATTTATTTATTTGCATAAATCTGTTAATCAACCTCAGTCCTGATCAAAACTACTAAATTGTTTAGAAAATTACAGGATTTTAACTCTTTGCCAAGTCCACAAATGAGTTCACTGATTTAGAGAAAAAAAAAATTAACACAAAAGGACGTATTTTTAATATAAAAAGTAATTGTGGGCTGGATTTTTTTCCTTTTATCAAAGTCTTGGACATGTGAAACAACATTGCCTTTGATGCATCGTTTTTTATTACATTTTCATTTTTTTTATGCCCTAACTTACGGTTGGTGGCTGTTTTTGTTATTTTTTCAGCAGTTTAACTTAGTGGATGTTTTCATCCCGAACATAACAAAAGGATAGTAAATTTGAACAGTGCACAAGGGTTAATAACGATGATTTTCAATTCATGAGTGAAATAATGTCTATGGTGAAAAATATTACAGCATGTGAACATTTTACTCTACAACATAAACTGCTGATTCTTTTACTTACTCAGACTCAGTTACTTATTAGAAAAATAACTTTTTTCAAATTACATCTTCAAAATATAATTTTCGATAAGTGAGAGTGTAATTATGTAAACAAAACGTCAATTACTGGGGTGACATGGTGGCTCAGAGGTTAGCACTGTCGCCTCACAGCAAGGTCCCTGCTGGGTTAGTTGACATTTGTGTTGAGTTTGCATGTTCTCCCCATGTTGGCGTGGGTGTCCTCCGGGTGCTCAGGTTTCCCCTACAGTCCAAAGACATGCACTATAGGTTAATTAGATTAACTAAATTGGCCGTAGCGTATGAGTGTGTATGGATGTTTCCCAGTAATGGGTTGCAGATGGAAGGGCATTCGCTGTGTAAAACATGTGCTGGATAAGTTGACGGTTCATTCCTCTGTGGTGACCCCTGATGAATAAAGGGATTACGTCGAAGGAAAATTAATGAATTAATGTATAACTGTGTGAACGCAAGAGTGTACGGGTGTTACCCAGTACTGGGTTGCAGCTGTAAGGGCATCCGCTGTGTAAAACATATGGAATAGTTGCCGGTTCATTCTGATAAATGTTTGTTAAGAACAGGCTAGAAGCACATTATTTTCATAGAATGACAATGATTGTTCACTTGTATGAAACTCTTTTGAATTCCTCTCCTAGTCGTTCCTAAATCTAAATTCCCAGCAGAAAGCTACTAAATAAAATGTTGCTTAATGACATGACTTCTATTTTACTGAGTTAATTCACACTGTTTAAGCCAGACTAATAAGATTTTGACTTTAAAATGTAAAAGCACAATGTTCTCCTATACACTTTCAGAGCATAAACAAATGCTTTAGTCTTCCATATTGCTTTCTATAGTCTCTTTTTGTGTTCATATGTACACTTTAACCATATTTTGCAATATTAGCTCAAAAGATCAGCCCACACATGGAAGTCCATATAGTCGTCAAAAGTGGACATACAAGATTAAAACAGCAAGTAAAGAGAATGTTTATCTCTCATCTACTTGTGACCCCATCAACCAATTTGCATTTCGTTGAGTCAATCAAAACAATACAGGAAGCCCAGGCCAGCAGGAGATCAGACAAAACATCTAATCTTTGCAAACACAAACACTATTGCTCAATTTCTACGCCTATACAACAAAATTTTTTTTTAATATTTTTCTGTACTCGGATAAAAGGAACTAATTTTAAAATTCATCTAGAGTTAGGTAGTTGAGTTTGCCATTTTTTAATCCATTCATCTAATCTCCGAGTCTGGTGGGAGAAATTTTATCTTAGCTTAGCATAAATCATTTAATTAGCATCTCACTCATAATATAAAAAATATTTTGATCATTTTAACATTTTAAAACTTGACTCATCTGTTTTTTTTGTTGTTGTTTTTTTATAGTTATTTTTTCAGGGTTTTCACCTTTATTTTTGATAGGACAGGAAAGAATTGACAGGAAAGCATGGGGAGCAGAGAGAGGGGAAGGATCGGCATAGGACCGCGAGGCGGAATCAAACCCGGGTCGCCGCGAGCACCGGAGTGCATATGTCGACACACTAACCACTACACCACTGGCGCCGACGACTCTTTAGTCTTCAGTCACATCAGTAAAAAATTGCTATTTTCTACGTCAGTATAGCTAAGAACTACACGCTCATTTAAGTGTAACCAAGGAACTTTGCGTACCAACCTAAACATTCTATTACCGCTGCAGACACAATGACATTACGCAGCACCAGAAAATAGTCCCCAGCTTGTTAACCAGGTGTGTAATATAAGTGTGCTGCAGTGATATGCTAATGATCCAATCTAATTCAATGACTTATGCTAAGCTAAGCTAAAAGTGCTCCCGTCAGAGCCAGAGATTAAAAAAAAATTGTAAATCTCAACTGTTTAACTCTAAGAGAGTCATGAAATGAGCATATTTCCTCCAAAATAGTGGAGTGTTCTTTTAAGATCACCTCACTCACAGTACCTTCTCGCAACACACATACATACAGTACACACTGAACTCTGATGTCATTCTCAGGCTAATGTCTGCAGGCTAATGTACTGCACCACCTCGCAGCCATTAATATGGATTTGATCCTGGGATCACGCAACACCCAATACAGCCCTAAACTGCAGGGACACGGCTGACCTTTGTAGTAGTGTGTGTGAGAGAGATGGAGAGAGCGGGATAAAGAGAATCTCATTTCCATGAACCACTGTCGTCTGCACCCAGCAATGAAGCACTGTCCCTCAAAATATCACATCCGACAAGCCAACACCTCATTCTGAAGCATGATATCTGCTCCACACATGATCCAGTCACACGAAAAGCAGAACACCGTGTGCCTGAAGCGCAGATGAGAGGTGCTGTCAACATTTGAGGCCATCCATCACTGTAACCCAATCAACTTTAAGTGCTCACTTTAATCCAATCAGTCACAAGCACACTCGGCGCATAATCCAATCGAAACAGGGCCATTCCCAGACGACTATCTACTCCACCTGTCAGCAACACTGAGCATGTGTCAGGCAGGGTTTCTGATTGGCTCCGGTAATCTGAGGCTATTGGACAGCAGGTCAGGTCGGGAAAGGTCATGTCAAAAGTAATGACTTTAAATTAAATTCACACTGTCGGTGACACAAACTACAAAAGTGGAAAAACAGAGATGTCTTTTGACTAGCATGATTTGATTATTGGAATGTGAAAATACTTATGTTGTTTGGTAGTATAATTAAAAACTATTTCTGACATGTACACTACCTGACAAAAGTCTTGTCACCTATCTAAGTTTTAGGAACAAAAATAATAGGTTGACTTCTTGTTGATCATTTTGTATCAGAAGTGGCTTAAATGAAAGGCGAAGGCCTCTAGATTATTCCTATTTTACCAAAATAAAATATGATCATGTCTTGATTTTTAATTATTTAGGACAGTAAGGTCAGAGTTTACTTAAACAAAAGTCCTGTCACTTAACAGAAATAACGTCCAGTATAGAATATAAAGTCAGGGTGCAGTGGAAAAATAATCCATATTGTGTATGACTCCCATGGGCTTGGATGATTGCATCCATACATCTCTGCAAGGACTCAAATAACGTATTAATAAAGTCATCTGGAATGGCAAAGAAAGCCTCTTGCAGGACTCCCAGAGTTCATCAAGATTCTTTGGATTCATCTTCAATGCCTCCTCCATCTTATCCTTGACATGCTCAATAATGTTCATATCCAGTGACTGGGCTGGCCAATTCTGGAGCTCCTTGACTTTTTTGCTTTCAAGAACTTTGATGTAGAGGCTGTAGTATGAGAAGGAGCGCTATATAGCTAAAGAGTTAATTTGCGCTCTCCTGTGTTTTGCAGTGTATTGGGCAGCACAAATGTCTTGATACCATCTCATACCTCATACCAGATCTTGCATACGCCCCATACCGAATGTAACCCCAAACCATGATTTTTCCTTCACCAAACTTGACTGATTTCTGTGAGAATCTTGGGTCTATGCGGGTTCTAATAGGTCTTCTGTAGTATTTGTGATGATTGGGATACAGTTCAACATATGATTTATCAGCAAAAAAGTCTACCACTTTTCCAAAAGATCAACTAGAAGTCAAGTTACTATTTGTAGCTTTTACAACTGGGATCAATGACAAGACTTTTGTCAGGTAGTGTATGAATATCCTGTGAATGTATAAAAAGGACAGTTCACCCCAAAATTTTAATTTTGTCATCATTTACTCATCTTTCACTTGTTCTAAACAACTTGAATGTGGCTAACTATTTGTACATAATAGTACACATTTCGGGGTAAACTATCCCTCGTCTTTTCCCATGTTTTTAGATGAATCTTTTAAAAATATTTTTAGGCTTCGTACACTTACTGACCAAGGAATTAGAGATTGCCAAAAGGTTTAATAAAATACTAAATTAATTTAAATAAAATAATAATTTAATAATAATATAGTAAAGTTATAATTAACTAAAAATCACAGTTCAGAACACATGATTTTTTTGAGTCATTGTGAATTTCAACCATTAGTGTGATTTTTTTTTTTTTTTTACTCAGATGTGTTTTTAAGAGCTGTGACTGAACAATTTAGAGCTATTTTACAATACTTGGGAACAAGAAATTTTTTAATTTGTCACTTTAACAAAGATTAATTGGGTTTCATTAATTATCAAATAAATCCTGTAGTGTTATTTTAGATTTGATTGTTGAATTTCTTTACCTCGAAATTGTAGTATTCCACCAAAAAAATCATAAAGCACTGTTTATTTCATTTTTATCTGTGCTTTAATTTTAATTACATTTATTATATTTATGCAGATGCACTCCCCTACAAAATCATCACGATCAATGTAAATTCTTCAGAAACAGTTACTTAAGGCATATTGTGAGATTATATTCATATCGCTATACAGTTGAAGTCAGAATTATTAGAATTATTAGCCCCCTGTTTATTTTTTCCCCCAATTTCTGTTTAGCGAAGAGAAGATTTTTTTCAACACATTTCTAGACATAATAGTTTTAATAACTCATCTCTAATAGCTGATTTATTTTATCTTTGCCATGATGACAGTAAATAATATTTGATTAGATATTTTTCAAGACACTTCTATACAAAATATAATTTTATAATTCTATATAAAGTGACATTTAAAGGCTTAACTAAGGTAATTAGTTTAAATAGGCAGGTTAGGGTAATTCGCCAAGTTATTGTATAGCAATGGTTTGTTCTGACCATAAAATATATATTTTTTGAAATAACAAATAAGACTTTCTCCAGAAGAAAAAATATTATCAGACATACTGTAAAAAATTCCTTGCCCTGTAAAACATGATTTGGGAAATATTTTTAAAAAAGAAGAAAAAAATTCAAAGGGGGCTAAGAGTTTTGAAATTATTTATATTAATTTCCCATTTCTTCACTGTTTAGCTTGTGGATCATGCCGTTGTTTTTCTCCAAAAGTCTGTGATGTGATGAGCATATAAATAAATAAATTTTGTTGTTAATTATAAACATTGTGCCAATCATCTGAATGTTGTGGAGGAACTCGCCTCTGGGGTGTTTCATGTTAAAATGACACAACCCAATTTCATGTGGAACAGATGCTTTAACAATCTTCAGCTAAATAGAAATTATGTTGATCGCATTATTTCTTTTAAACATTTGGGTTCGGTATTATCAACAAAAACAATTTATATTAAAAGAAAGAAAAAAAAAACTTACCCAGAGGAATAATATTTGAACACTGCACCCATCCAGCACAAGTATATCTTAATTAAACGCATGTCTGTGAGCATGCGGTGGATAAGAGACAATAGCGTTGTTTCACAACTAATTACAGGCAATAAACATAGTTAATGCCGATGTTTGTTTAATGAACTGAATCTCGCAAGCTCAAGAGCATTTGGTGGATACAGACTATTAAACCTTGCCATTTGATCAATCAGATTTTACATAAATTGATTAACAGCAATTTTAGCTACACTTCTAAATGATATTTACTCTAACATTACGATCCAGGCAATATAATAAAAGTTATTTGTGAGCTGAGAAAACACAAAATTCACCACGATCTCTGAAAGCTTTATTTCTTCATATTATATTTACCCATCAATCCACCCTTCTATCATCAAGACAATCAGTTTCAACTCGACTTAAGCTCGATAAATATGCAAGTAGAGACTAATAAAAAAGTTTAAGGAAGGCAAAGGCACAGAACTTCCAGTGAAACTTCTCTAAATGGTGAACAAACATTAATGAGATTGATGTGTTCTTTCTAAAAATGAACAGCTCCGCACAAACCTAAAGAAACACAGTGTGCTGCCGATGACTGAATTTAATGGCTGTAGCTTCTTCTGAAAGTATCTTTTGAAAGTGCTAAATATAAAAAGACATTAATTTGTTAATGTTGACATTTATTATCTAAAAATGTGAGGTACGGTCTTCAATTTTCACAATGTCTGTGGGTAAATGTAATTAGTAAGAATTACTTTTCTGCTTAAAAAGAAAGTAGGGATTACTTTTCATTTTTAGGTAATTTAGTTACAGTTACTTATAATGTATTTGCCTTAAACACTGTACATAAATTCGGTAATTTATATATAAACCAGGGTGGCACGGTCGCTCAGAGGATAGCACTCTCCTTACAGCAAGAAGGTCACTGGTTTGAGACCTAGCTGAGCCAGGTGACATTTCTGTGTGGAAATTGCATGTTCTCCCCATATTCGAAGGTTTTCTCTGGGTGCCCCAGTTTACCCCACAGTCCAAAGACATGTGCTATAAGTGAATTTGGTTCACAAAATTGGCCTTAGTGCATGAGAGTGTGTGTGAATGTGAGAGTATGGGTGTTTCCCAGTACTGGGTTGAGGCTGGAAGGACATCTGCTGCGTAAAACACAGGCCGGAATATTTGACGGTTCACTTGGCTGTGGCAGCCCCAGATAAAAAAGTGACTAAGCCGAAGAAAAATGAATGGATGAATGTATAAATCAGTTGAGAGAAGCCAATCAACTTTTTTTTTTTTTTTTGGTATTCAAATTTAATTAGCAGAATAATTAAACTTTTCAACTAAAGAAGGTTAGATGATTCTAGATGGTTGCACATGCTTAAAAAAGAATTGAGTGGGAAATTAGGTGTAATTCTGAGAATTCATTCATTCATTCATTTCCTTCTCGGCTTAGTCCCTTTATTAATCCGGGGTCGCCACAGCAGAATGAACCGCCAACTTCTCCAGCAAGTTTTTACGCAGCGGATGCCCTTCCAGCCGCATCCCATCTCTGGGAAACATCCACACACACACACACACACACACTCATACACTACGGACAATTTAGCCTACCCAATTCACCTGTACCGCATGTCTTTGGACTGTGGGGGAAATCGGAGCACCCGGAGGAAACCCACGCGAAGGCAGGGAGAACATACAAACTCCACACAGAAACGCCAACTGAGCCGAGGTTCGAACTAGCGACCCAGCGACCTTCTTGCTGTGAGGCGATAGCACTACCTACTGCGTCACTGCCTTGCCCAAAACCATGTATATATTGTTTTAAAATAACAATGTACAATCGTCTTTCCCTTGTTTTCCTTCCCTAATCTTCAGTACCAATCTGTATCCATCTCGAATATTTCTGATGTATCACTGATTTTGTGTTATATTATAAATAAACAAATAAATAAATATTTTCTATAGGAATTAATAGTTAACTTAAAATACTGTCTATGCATTGAGATTTATTTGGATTTTAAGCAGTGACAGTTATAACGGTGCTACAAATAAACAGTGTTACTAATGGCGATACTTTTTTCAGTAACGATTAAGCAAATTAATTACCGTTTCACTCGCTACAATGCTGTTACTGTTACTGACAATTAAATTTACGTTACTATAATGGAGAACACTGAAGCGGTTTTCAAGAGAGCAGCATCTCTCTCAGCCAAAGAATCTCTCTTTCTCTGGGGGGTGTGTGTGTCTGTGTGAGAGATTGGGGTCGGGGCGGGACACATTACTAGGCCCACACGGAATCTGCATGCGAAGAATTCCGCAGATTTCCACAGATTTTTAGCCCATCATTGATTCTGTTTAATTACCTGTGTAAATGTGTGTATATTTATGCAGTTTTTTAATTAATTTTCGTATTATTATTGACTAATATAAAAATATTCATGATTTAACAATATAGTTTGTAAAGTAATTTTTTTGTCTTTTAGTAGAAATATTATATGAGAGACTTGCTTTGTTTACTAAATAAAGTGGATCTAATTAGATTTGCATTGTAAACTTAAAAAAAAGGTTAAAAGGTATTACTTTTTAATTTTTATGCATTAAGGTTTTAGTTACGATACACCCAAAATCATTCCGCATAAATCCACAGATTTTTAACACAAATTCTGCGCAGAAATAGCAATAAAAGTCTGCAGATTCCATCTGGCTCCAAATATAACCAACCAGTGATGACGATTGGTGTGTCTGTGAACGTGGTGTAACTAAGAGCGTAATGATTGGCTTAGATAGAGTACATTTTCGTTGTTGGCCAGTCAGAGGCAGAGTAGTGCGTATTCACACAAGCACATGCACATTTAGTTGCACACACACCAACCACCAGCGCTGCGTCCCAATTTGCACATTTATACTACACACTAAAAGTATGTGCTTTTTTTTGGTAAAAAAAAAAAAGTATATCTTTTTTTTTCTTCTTTTTTTTTGAGTAAAGCTGCATCCCAAATGGCACACTATACATTTATGCACTATGTACTTGTGCACTTTACACACAACAGCATAGTATATAAAACTTGAGTCGTCCCAAACGGAACACTAACATTTTTTTAAATATAAATACAGAAATTCAAAGCATATCCTGATGATGTTTGACTGTTGCCAAATCCGCGGGAGGCGGTACAATCACTCTCATAGGGGAATTTTGCTTTCAAAATCCAAAATAAATTAAGTAATGCAACATCAGTGCCCAAAAGCTCCGCCCTTTCGCTACGAGAGCAAAGCTGCGGTCATTGAGTGCATGTCCATCATTCCACACTTCATTTTACTGGCTGAATGAGTGCACCATCCAGGTAATTAAAGTGCACTTGTTATTTTTAGAATTTTCAGTGTGAACGCACTACTTACACTATTTATACTACAAATGGCATAGAATAGTGCATAAGTGTGTAATTTGGGCACACTACAGAAGTGAGAACAATGGCACATCAAACAAGTTCAAAGGTAGCTTTAGCAAACTGGAAGTATAAGCACTACTTTTCCCTAGTTGGGGTGAAAGGCAGGAAAGTTTATGTATCAAGCAACAGTACAAAATGCCCAAGGAGAAAAGAAAGAGTCTACATAGTGACAAGTACTTTTATTCTAATGAAGCACCTCACGTCATTACATCATCACAAAATTAGTGGCTACGCAAGTGATAAAGCGAGCTCTGCTACCAAAGGAGGAGATGATGCCACAACATCAAAGCAAATCTCCACACAAACGCTCAGATGGAATTAAACAACATAATCTCCAGATATACAGTTGAGGGCATGCTGCTGTTGTCTCTCACATTGTCCCACAACAACATTAAAATAGCGTAGATTAGTGTACAAGTTATTAGATTAGTGTACTAATAATTTATAGTCATTTGACATATTAGATTTTTTTAAGTAACGCAATGGTTACTTTCCCTAGTAATTAGGTACTTTTATAATTATGCAACTCAGTTACTATTTGTGATGAAGTAACTAGTAACCATAACACCTTTCTATTTTTAAAAGAATGTGCCCAACCCTGATTTTAAGTAGAACGGAGTCAAATAATTAAATTACTTATTGAGTAATGAATTGCTTTTTAAATAAATCTGCTTGAGACTATATTATTCAATGGCAAACAAACAATATCGCAAGTCAAAATTGTCTGAGCAGTAAAAAATGAGAAAGATGCTTACCTGTGCTGAATGTGATGATCTGCCATTGCTAAGGTGCTTTGGATGGTTGCTAGGATGATGTATGATGAAGTCCAGAGTTTATTCTGATATTCTGTGATGTTTTCCACCTGATTTTTTGTCAGCTGCAATGCAAAACTATTGGTTATTCATATTGAACCACTGAAATAACACTGAACCACCAATAGTATTAGAACTAAACCAGCTCCCTGTGGACCTGAATGTGCTTAATGAACTTGTTTCACACTAAGAAAAACTTCATATCGGATTTTCATTTTCAACTATTTTTCTTTATATAGCTGCTTTGACACGATTTGTATCCCAACCATCTTCCTGAAGATACATCTACTATACTCATTTTCAACCTCTTCCTAATCAAACACATCTGAATCAACTCATCAGAACATTAGAAGATACTCTAAAACCCGAAGTTAATGGGTCAGATAAGGAAAACATCTAAAATGTGTACTGTTGGTGCGCCTCCAGGAATAGGGTTGGGAAAACACTGGTATAAGTGACTATAGACTAGATTTCAGGACTTTTCACCCCTGGCAACTGGTTAACTCAAAAGTACAGATGCCTGGGTTACATTTAACTAATAAAACACAGAACATATTAAATGAGCATTTCTCAAATGCGGGTCCTGCAAAGTGGACTCCACAGGACATTCTGCCATGATTTTAGTTTAAAGGAAGCATATACTTTTCATTCAAACACCATGCGTGAATGAACTTTCTGAAGTGAAATAAAGGTTTTGCTTGCTCAGCTAGAGAGCAATGGTGAAGAAGGGACAAGGAAACAATGGACACTGCGTAGGGACATGTCAATCAGAACACAGTTCTAAATGAAGCTTTTTTAACTAGCTGCTTATACAAATAAGAATAAACCAGAGACACGCAAAATATGCAGATTATATGCAAATATGTAGTACCAAGATTGAGAAACTGATGCCTTTGGCATTAACATTTTCTATAAAGCCAAGCTAGGAATCAAGAGTGTACGATATCATTAGCAAGGCATTTGGCATAATGTAAGGACATAGGATGGCAAAGCATACACTCACTAGCCATTTCATTAGGTACACATTACTAGTTCTCGGTGTGGTCTTCTGCTACTGTAGCCCATGTGCCTCAAGGTTTGACATGTTGTTGTGCATTCAGAGAGATTCTGCATACCTCGGTTGTAATGAGTGGTTATTTAATTTACTGTTGTCTTTCTATCAGCTCGAACCAGTCTGGCCATTCTCCCCTGACACCAACAAGGCATTTGTGTCCACAGAACTGCCACTCACTGGATATTTTCTCTTTTTCAGACCATTCTCTGTAAACCCTAGAGATGGTTGTGACTAAAAATCCCAGTAGATCAGCAGTTTCTGAAATTCTCAGACCAGCCCGTCTGGATCCAACAACCATGCCACTTTCAAAGTCACTTAAATCACTTTTCTTCTCCATTCTGATGCTTGGTTTGAACTGCAGCAGATCATCTTGACCATGTCTACATGCCTAAATGCATTGAGTTACTGCCATGTGATTGGCTGATTAGATATTTGCGTTAACGAGCAGTTGGACAGGTGTACCTAATAAAGTGGCCAGTGATCATGTACCACTGTGCTCAAAAGAAGGTCGAGCCTTCTTACACATGGCTCCGAAACTGCCTTCCTAGCCTTTCTGATAATGTCCGAGACTCATACACACTCTTTCAGTTTTAGATTAAAGACCTATCTTTTTAGTAAAGCATACACCACAGCAACACTCCACAGCACACAAACCACCTGTAGGACACACTCCTCCTGTCTTAATGCACCAGGCATTTTGTTTGTATTGCATACATGCTTTACATGCTTGTTCTTGCTCTAGTTCTACCTGGGGACACCCATTTCGCGGCCTCTAGACCTGTGAAGAGATGATGCCAACCATTAAGGACTTTAAGGACAACACATACACACTTAACACACTTCATTAAACATACACATGCACTCACCGGCCACTTTATTAGGTACACCTTACTAGTACCAGGTTGGACACTTCTTTTGCTTTCAGAACTGCCTTAATCCTTCGTGGCATAGATAGATTTAGAAAGGTACTGGTAATATTCCTCAGAGATTTTGGTCCATATTGACATGATAGCATCACAGAGTTGCTGCAGATTTGTCAGCTACACATGCATGATGTGAATCTCCCGTTCAACCACATCTCAAAGGTGCTCTTTTGGATTGAGAACTAGTGACTGTAGAGGCCATTTGAGTACAGTGAACTCATTGTCCTGTTCAAGAAACCAGTCTGAGATGATTTGCAGTTCATGACATGGCGTATTATCCTGCTGGAAGCAGCCATCAGAAGATGGGTATACTGTGGTCATTAAAGGATAGACATGGTCAGCAACAATACTCAGGTAGGCTGTGGTGTTGACACAATGCTCAATTGGTACTAATTGGCCCAAAGTGTTCCAGGAAAATATCCCTCACACTATTACACCACCACCAGCTTAAACAGTTGATGCAAGGCAGGATGGATCCATGCTTTCATGTTGTTGATGCCAAATTCAGACCCTAGCATCCAAATGTCATGGCAGAAATCGAGACTCATCAGACCAGGCAGTTTATCCAATCTTCTATTGTCCAATTTTGGTGAGCCTGTGTGAATTGTAGCCTCAGTTTCCTGTTCTTAGCTGACAGGAGTGGCACCCAGTGTAGTCTTCTGCTGCTGTAGCCCATCCACTTAAATCGCCTTTACGTCTCCATTCTGATGCTCGGTTTGAACTGCAGCAGATCATCTTGACATTGTCTACATGCCTAAATACCCGAGTTGCTACCATGTGTTTGGTTGATTAAAAATTTGCATTAACGAGTTGTTCAGGTGTACCTAATAAAGTGGCCGGTGAGTGTAGATATCACCTATTTGCCATAAAACTGCAAGTTAACAATGCATGTATAATAACTTAAATCTTATATCTTATTCACCTTATTCTCCGCGGACGAGCGGGCGCAGCCATTTGAATCTTTTTGGCACGAGACTTCAGGTCTCATTCACTTCCATTCATTTTTAGACATTAAAAACTGCTCGTTTCGCTGTTTGATGTTGCAAACTGATATTTCCTTATTATATTATTCTACTTGGTCTGTATAGTCATGCAAACATTTGTTTGTAGAGCAAGTAGTTTGACCATTTTTTTTTTTTTGCCGTTTATTATTCCTAGTCATTTCTCCCATAGGCGACTGAATCAATCGCGAAAACAGGAGCACTTCCGCATTTTAGAATTAAAGACATTTAGGTCAATATCAGGGGTGGCCAACCTTGTTTCTGAAGAGCCACTTTCCTGCAGATTTCAGTTGCAACCCATATCAAACACACCTGCCTGTAATTATTCAGTTCCTAATTAATTGGTTCAGGTGTGTTTGATATGGGTAGCAACTGAAATCTGCGGGAAGGTGGCTCTTCAGGAACAGTTGGCCACCCCTGTCTTATATCTTTAACTTATTTGGATTGTAAGGTGTAAATGTGCACCTTTTGTAAAGCTGCTTTGAAACAATAATTACTGTCAAAAGTGCTACAGAAATAAACTTGAGTTGAATTTTTCTAGCAATTTTGGGATATTTTAATGAAAGAAATCTTACATTTTGTGCCTTTATCATTTTGGTTCCTCTTCCATTTCCAGAAATGGCACATTTCAGACAGGAAATTTGGCAGAAACCATTGTGTGTGTGGCCCCACTCTAAAAACATTTAAGAGAAGTTTTGACAGGGAGCTAATAATTCTCTCTCAGTGTGTGTGTGTGCGTGTGTGTGACTGTTTCTTTTTCAGAACACACTGATCCTGCGTCTGACCTGCAGTAGATCTTCCTCAGCACTGTGACACTTTCTCCCCTCACGCACTCATTATATTCTACCTGCGGCTCGATCTGACACAAAGGCCCACGGGCACTGGCAGGTCAGAGGTCAGGAAGGTAGATGACTGATTTGTGAGACTGACCTCCAAGGTGACACACAGCCTGCATGATCCACCAAACATCAGTCCGTTTTGTAGTCATCGCTCTTGAATACACTGCTGTCGCTCACATATGAACAATCATGTCTGCCGGAAACAAGAACAGGAATAGCATGGAATGAAGCAACTGAGTGATTTAAAAGCTACTGTACCTTCGCTGTTTTTCCTCCTTTGTGTTTCTATCACACACTAAAAATGCAGTTTTCAATCACTGTTCATTATGAAACATTCATATAGGGGCGCAATTAAAATGAAATGTTACTTTCTTTGACAAACTTACACCTAATGAGCGCCTGACCTGTTTATCCAAGTTCGACAACACTTCTAATGTTTCCTCCTAATTAATCTCAATTTTACTGCAGGCATTGTCTATAAATAGCACATAACATTATTATTTTTGTCATATTAGTCTTTGTACCAGCCTTACACTCTGTAAACAACCATAACAGAAGGATTCTGAACAGTAGAGAGTGACCTGCATTTCCCCAGCCCATCAGAAACACTGTTATTTGTCATTGGGTGTATTTGAAATCACCCCATTTGAATTGTTCTAAGTCTGGAAGGGATACATCTGCTACTGGGCGGGCATCAAAACAGCATGATGTACAACAACAGTTACTATTTTTACATTACTCTGAGTAATGTAAAAGGTCTAGTGTTGTGGTTTGATGTAGACACCAGTAAAAAAAACTATTTAATAGGTCATTTATTGAATAAATAAAATTATGGTTAACTTCCTGCTGCAGCTGCAAGTCTGTAGCCAGGGGGGTTAGGGTATTTTGGAACCCCTCACTAACAAAAATCCAGAACTTGTCCCATACATAAGCTCATTTGGCCTATTTTGACTGCTATGCCATCATAAACTGTGAAAATGACCCACCGGAAAAGCCCAAGTGAAATCCTCTGTTGGCTGTCGCTTCAGTGTGACTTCAGCTAATCAGTTTTGGCCAGTGCTCAATAGTAACATTTGGCCAGTGCTTCAATAGTAACATTTTCAATAGATTTTCATGAGTCCGACATCCAGCTGTGCAAGAAAACATCCAATCTAACATATATTAAGTAATCAAAAGTTGACCATATTAAAATGAATATGAATGCTAATTAGCTATTATTGTTATTCTTGAGTTTTCAAATGTACTTTACAAGAAAGGTTAGAAAAAATCATGAAGATCTACATTTTTATTGTTTACATTTGTGTGTGAGAAAAGTTGAATGTGCTGGGCAGGTTGTTTTTGCCTAATAAATTAGTCAATAGGTTGGTTTTTAATTTAATTAATTTATCAGATAATGTAATACATTTGTATTATAAAATAAGTATTTATTTATGTTTCTTTATTCTAAATCTTTGGGAAATAATTTTGGTACATTAAAAAGTAGTGTTATGATGACCATCCGACAAGCTAATCTAGCCAAAAACAATTGTGCTTAAAATATCACAATTAAAGTAGAAAATGAGGTGAATAACTGCAAAAAAAAAGTCCACTTTTGAGAAAAAAAGAACCACACCTTTTCACCAGGCTGGCTATGGGCCTGAGCTGTACCCCTTAGCAGCCACTTGACAGGTGAAGCATGTTTAAGTCAATCAGATTGGTTTTTGGACCTTTTTGTCCTTCTCTGCAAACTGCCATAGAGGCAGTGGTGTAACAAATAACAAATACTCAAATTATTGTACTTGAGTAGCTTTTCTCAGCAATTGTAATTTACTAAGTAGTTTTATAGATGTGTACTTTTACTTTCTCTTCAGTAATTTTAGTGCAGTATCGGTTCTTTTACTACACTACTTTCCTTCAACTGGCAGTCAATTGTTTTTTGTCTATGGGGATTAGAAAACGTCCAACCTAAAATCAACCAAATATCAACGTCTAATGATTTTACAGCTTGATGTTGGGTGGACATTTCCACTATGACGTTAATCAGACGTTGGATTTTGACTGATCAAATAAATGTCGGTATTTGACATCAATATGACGTTAGTTTAAGATTTTGGCTTGATGTTGATGGCTCGTTGTTATTGAACATCAAAATAGCGTTATCCTTAGACGCTGGCTAGACATTGACTTTTGGTCACCTTACATCACAATCTAAATCTAACCTAATCTTAACGTCTTTTGACGTTGTGTGCCTGTTGGGCAATAACTGAATGCACTACAGAATGTCACGTTTACACATATCCACAAATTACATATAAATGCATCAACCTTTCTCAGCGTAATACTACTCACTACTTTGGAGCACTTTTAAAAGGGCAACTTTTTACTCATACTTTGTGTAATATTTACAACAGATACCTGCACTACATTTTTTGGCAAGTAATGGTACTTTAACTTAAGTATGGCTTTTTCAGTACTCTTTCCACCATAGAGGCAGTGTTGCATTTAATGTTAATAATTTCTAAAGAATGGCTATAATGCACAGTGAGAGTTTGCACGACAGATTAATTTCCATGTCTGCCCACAAAATGGCATCCACCGCAGAATCCTAATGCTGTACGTTTCTAAATAAATGATTTAATTGTTTATTAGCATTTTTATACATGACAGAAATCAAAATGCGTTTTAAAATAAATACAAGAGAGCTCACTAAGTGTTCATCTAGAGAATCATAGCTAGGGTCTGAGGAAGATGTTGAAAATCTAATCCTAGAGTCCTAGAGTTTCATCAACCAGCAAAACACAAATAAAACTGCATCACTCTCTGTGCACTCAGTGCTAGAATTGACTCAGACATTTTCATTCACTCCTTTAAGTGGACTATATAGTAAACTAACGTAGGGAATTTTTTATGAGGGTTTATAGAATGGTACCAATACATTCTGGAAATTTGGGACACGGGCGTCTGTTGATCTCTACACTATAAGTTTATTGGCTATATGCTCACAGACTTAATTTTCAGCCAGGCAGCGCGAGGGCTTCAGGTAAACTGTCTTTCCATTACAAAATTGTCATGTTTAAGATCTGATGTCATTAAAAGTCAGCATGTCAGGGTTCTGCCACTCTGGTCTTGTAAATTCTTGTTTTGGTGGCAGATCTCGGACACTACCTGTGTCTGGTCCTGTTTCTGTCTCTGTGTGCGCGCGCGCCGTCGTGGGTGTACTAGTGTACGCAGAGTGTGCGCGCTCCTGCTTGACGCGGCCGCGCGCGCTCTGCGTCCCTCAGATGCGTGCGCTCTTGTACTCGTGTTTGTGTTTTCGTCTGTCAGCAGCGTGGTGTTTCATTCCCAGCGTCTCAGTCTTGTTGGTTTCGGTTTTGGTCGGCGCTGGGATGAAGCATGCATGCTGCATGTGTGAGCGCACGGTGAGTGTTTTCATTCACCGTGTGCTCGTGTCTTGCGTTTTTTGTCAAAGCACGTGGCTCGGTGTTTACATTGTGGTCACGTGCTTTTGTCGTGTGCTTCAGTGTTGTGTTATGTGAGTGCATGGCTTGTATTGTCTCTCTGTGTCATGCGCTCTCCCGTCTATTGTCTAGTCCCACCCTCCTTGTTAACCCATTATTAGTTAATTGTGTTCACCTGTGTGTCAATTTACTTTTTTCTTTATAATCCCCCTCATGTTTTCAGTCCTTTGCCAGTTTGTTGTCTACACTCCCCGTGTTCCTGCTCCAGCCTTGCCTTGCCTTGCCTTGCCTTGCCTTGCCTTGCCTTGCCTTGCCTTGCCTTGCCTTGCCTTGCCTTGCCTTGCCAGCTAAGTTTGTGTGTTTTGTTAATGTTTTCCCCCTCGGGGTAGTTTTGTTTTGCCTTTTGTTTTTACTTTATTATTAATAAAACCCTTATTTGTTGCAATTGAGTCCTCGCTCCTTTTCCCCTCATCCTTCCCGACCATGACACAGCAATCTTCACTGCCAGTTAGATATACAATATGAAGTGGGTCTTAGCACTATATTAAATTCCAGCCCCATTACCATGTCTTTAAAACATGTCTTTTTATTTCACCCCTGTGTTTTCAATGGAATTTCTGCACTAGCCCGTTGCTACTGATGGTGCTTGTGGTTATAGTGGTCTTTCATCACGTTTAACACTTAAACAACTAAATGAATGCTTAAGTCTATTTATTTGAATGTATTGTAATTACATCACAACATCGATGCTGTAAAAGCTACCAAGTAAAATTGAAAATAATCACTTTCGGAAGTTTATCGTTGGCTTTAAAACTCTAGCTGTGCATAGAGCCCATGTATCATTTACAAAAAATTGCAATAAACCAAGCACTCACACCACAAACAAAACAGAAAATCATAACCTATGGATGTGTTGTTGTTGTTTTTTTCTTTTTTTTTTTTGTGGCACTTTAATACTCAGTCACTTATAATCACATTCACTTATTTGATCCGCTCATCCTGTAACCATGCTTTTAGCTTCTTAGACACACAAAAAGCCATTTTTAAAGGTTAGTCATTTTTAGTTCATAAAAAATTTAGAAATATTCGACTTTTTATCTCTAGTGGTCAGCTTTTTCTGTGGTGATTTGCGTTCGTTTACGTCGATGTGCGCTCCTCAGCATCTTCGAAATACCCGTAAACATGGCGGAACGCAACTCGCCGTGACGTTGATTCCAATTTCAGTACACGACGCTGTTTGAGATAGAGCCAATCTTTTTGACTCTGGTGGAAGTTAGTAAAACGGCTGCAGTGACTTCTATCCCCTTTAACTTATCTGTTTTTCAGCCCATCTCTGAAATCACTAGGTGGGAACACTCTCCCAACTTAACAGCCATCGTAACAATTCTTTCATTATCAGCGAAAGTGTGAAATAACCTTTGCGGAGGCGGGTGAAGTTTTAAAGCCGCTGGCACGCGAAGGTCTCCTTGACATTTTGCTGCTCATCTTCTCGAGCTCTTTCTGCTGTCGGAGGGAAGAGATGCGCGCGCGCCCCACTGACATTTACCAAAGTCATCAAGCAAAGGAAAAATGGTATTACCGGAGAAGAAACAGCTAAAAGCGGCGTGTTCCGTTCAGGGGACTGGATTTATAAGAACACCTTGTGTAAGCAACTGAACTGCAAAGCTTGTAGCCTATTTCAAAATAAAGCTGCACAGAGGCAGGTGTGATGAAAAAAAGTATTTCTAAATATGAGAAAATAATTAAAAGGTAGGCTTACGTCTCTCTTTTTCATCACTTTAGTCAAATTTGAATTCAAAGAGACTAAAAATGACCTTGGCTTCTTTTCTAACAAAAACCAAACACCTGTTTATATTTCCCCCAAAGACAACTTTCCTGAAGTAAACAACTAATATCTTAAAATCCCAATAAGTGCATTGTGTTAAATGAACAGTGTAGAATAAAGAATCTCTTTAATTTGGGAACACTATTATTATTATTATTTTAACATTTTAAAGAAGTTTCTCTTGCCTTACTTCTATGCTTTTATTTTCTGTGTTTTTATTCTTTTTACCTTGTCTTATGTACAGCACTTTGGTCAGTCTTGTGACTGCTTTTGAATGTGCTTTATAAATAAATTATCTTGAAATGAACTTGAACACTTGCCAAATATTCTGCCAACTGAAAGTCACAATAAAAATTTTATTTAGCAGTTATAGGCTATGCACTCTGACAATATTCCATCATACTTTTGGATTATTTTTAGATTGGATAGTGGCAATTCTAGGAATAAAGGCAGAGGCCAAATGTTTACAGAAGTTATTCAAATAGTGCAAGATTTAACCCTAACTGTTTTTGACCTGTTACATTGTATGTGCATATATACAGTTGAAGTCAGATTTATTAGCCCCACACTAAATTATTAGAACCCATCCGTTCCCATCCCCCCACCCCAAATTTCTGTTTAATGGAGGGATTATCAACATAATTCTAAATGTATGAGTTTTAATAAAGCATTTCTAATAACTAATTTATTTTATCTTTGCCATGAAATAATATTAGATATTTTTCGAGACACTTCTATACAGCTTAAAGTGACATTTAAAGTCCTAGCTAAGTTAATTAAGTTATAGGCAGGTTAGGGTAGTTAGGCAAGTTATTGTATAATAATGGTTTGTTCTGTAGACTATCGAAAATGAATATAGTTTAAAGGGGCTAATAATTTTGACCTTAGATGGTTTTTAAAATATTAAAAACTTCTTTTATTCTAGCCGGAAAAAAAACAAGCAAGACTTTCTCCAGAAGAAAAAATATACATTTTGTAAAATTGTCCTTGCTCTGTTAACCATCATTTGTGAAATATTTAAAAAAGACAAAAAATTCAACAGGGAGCTGACAATTCTGATTTCAACTGTATAAAGGCCTATATATAGGTATTTTCAGGGGTTAATTTTACATGTGCACGTGTAAGATGTCAAAAATCATAATTTTACCTGCAGAGTTTCTGTGAGAAAGAAAATAATTGCGTCAACAAATATGGGAGATTGAGCAGAATTGCGTAAAATAAATAAACCTTGAAACTCTGATCAATGAATGACATGATTATTCTACTTGCGTATGATTATCATTTTTGGTATGTTTTAAAAGAAAAGCAAAGTCAATCAATGACATAAATGTTAATAAAATTAACATAATTAACATTAAGAACTAATATACACTATATAAGTGTATGCACAATTCAAGAATTGAATTGAATATAAGTATATTGTATACTGAAACTCAAGGCAGATAAGAATTCAAAACAACATTAAAGTCTCTTAACAATCCATCCACCTATCATCAATCAAACTTTTCCCCTCACATGGAGAAAACATGGACAACAACTGCACAAATCTCAGAGACTTTCTTACACTTTATATCTTTGTATATATTGTATATTCACAACCAAGCCGTTAAACACACACATACCTCATGTTTTCCATCATGATGTTCTGATTGGTCTATGAACTGGTTTCATTGCCAGTTGCCATCTTGCTTACCTCCACTAGAGGGCGCTTGTTGTGCATCTGAGGCAGGGGGTTTATTATCAGCCAGGAAAACAGAGGGGTGTTGATTACCATCCTTCAAGTCCAAGAGCCTTTGGAGGAGAGGCGGGAAGTCTTGATTTTCACCAATTAACTGCTACAGCATCACAGCGCTTCCACCGTTTAATTCTGGAGGTGTTGTAGTAAAGGACTTTGAACATGCACATCACACTCTCATCTATTTGAAGACTAATTGTAAAAATGACTTTGTACATATACGTTTCTCCAATACAGAAATGCTTTGTCTGGTGTGGCAGCTCGAATCAATTTCAACATCTTGAAGCTTGCATATGGTCTGTAGGTTTAGCAATATGGCTTAATTTTATGACAGACAAGAGCAGAACAATATTTCTTCATTCATTCTTTCTCAACTAGGGGTCCCTACTTTCAGCAACCTTCCTAAAATACTATACAAGGTGTGTTTCCATCCAAAGATACTAATTAAACTTGTGCCAAACAGCAATATTGCATAAAACACCAATAAATAGAGCACAGTTTCCATCTGAGTCACAGAGAACAGTCTTCACTTGCTGTGAGGTCGGTCTGCTGGTTTGTCGATTAACGTCCCATCAAAGCCATTTTCTACTCAAATGTGCACAAACTTTTTTTTTAAATGCACATTAAAAATTATGCATTTCCAGCATTTTGTTGGCAATATTCTAAAATGCACATAAAAATTAGTGGATTAGAAATGGTTAATAAACATCCTCAACCTCAAAACAGCAAAATGACACACGGCTGACTGATGTCTGAAGCAAAAGGCACACAAAAACTTCAGAAGTTTAAATACAGTCATTTGATTGGTTAAATTTGGCAGTATTTCCAAACAGACTTATCAGATTTTTAACACCTGGGCCTGTAACATGAAGCCGGATTAGCTGGCTAGTTAAATTCAGCATAGTTTGCACAAATTCTGCTGTCTTCATTTGTTACAAACACACAATTTTTTTTACAATTTAAACAGCATCTTTTGGGATCTTTTCTGTTGGAGAAACTGTTGTCCAAATTTTTTTGTTTTTTTTTAAGTTAATTAAAAAAATCTTAGGAACAGTATAGCAGAAAATTTTGTTGATTTTAAAACCTTGACTTTTCCACACCGTGGTATACCTTGAACACGGTTATCATCCCGTGCCTACTTCAGTCCACTAAAGACTATAAGCAATGAACAACTGACAATAAACAGACAGTTCTGCCAAAAAAAAGAAAATGTCATGTGTTGCTAAATTTCTGAACACAAAGGAAGATATTCCGAAGAATGTTGTAAAAAAGCAGCCATTACCACCCATTCAAAAAATACCCTAAAAGTCAATGGCTGCATTTTTGCAACATTTCACCAGTAGGTCTGTTTTTGTGCCAAAACAGAGGAGATTCAGGTTTAGAGTGAAGAACTAATAAATTTTAGCAGCTTTTTTAGCTCATATGTTAAATGAATTGTTGACAAATGAGACATTTTTGTAAATAAACCAACGCAATCTCACGGTAATTCGTAACTTTTTGATTTAGTGGCTAATTCTTATGAATTCATACGATCTAATTAGTACCATTTAGTACGATTTGATCATTACCCAATGATGGTTGGGGTTAGGTGCCACGCGTCCTTTTTAAAATCATACATTTTCGTACGACTGAACTCGTACAAATTAGTACGAATTATCCACTAAACTGACAATACATAAAATACTTACGTTTCCTCGTGAGATCAGGCTGGAATGAACACCTCAAATGGAATTAATATTGTGGAATTTAATATTATTAATTTAATTTGCTGAAATACAAATGAAATCACAATGTTGAAACCTGAAGTCTCAAAACAAACCATTTGGTTGAAACGGGTTAATCTATTTTATTATTACAGATGTTACTGCAACAACAAATTGTTCCATTACATTTGTACAGTTCAATTAGTAGGAATCTCAAGACCAAAAACCAAAACAAAACAAACAACAACAAAAAACAGCTATGATCAACATAAAGCTGTGCAAACAAAGAAAGTTTATATCAATTAGTTCTCTGAATGCTCTCATAGTACATTGATGTCATACACTGACTAGTCCTGACATATGCTTTCAAATCAAACGGGCAGGCATGTCTTTGAGGACAATTGAAGATTGATAATGCTTCTAACTGCTTCGACTCTTAAGCTCAACAGCCACATATTCCTTTTCAGCATTTCTTTTCACTTGGATTTGCATCACTTTATGAGTCACTACGTCTGGATGATTAAATTCAAATGGCCCTGATCAAACGAGGAGCTAAGGGATCATATAAGGGCACCAAGATATGCATGAATCACTGTTCATACAAATCACATTAAAACTATGCAGCATTTTGCTGGTCAGGACAGCAGATTCATATGGACAACTTGTAAATTAATTTGGTAAACTTTTAAAACAGACAGATTTCTATTGGAAAAACTAAATTTCAGTCAAGAAAGATTAGCTGTTTCCATCCATATATTTTATGCACATCTTGGAAATTAAAAAAAAGCGTTATGACACCAACATTTGTATAACTGCACATTTAAAAAAAAAAAAAAAAAAGTCCATTCACATTTAGTCATTTAGCAGACGATTTTGTCTAAAGCGACTTGAATTGCTGAATCCCTGCTCAGTTTTAACAAGAGGCAGCGATACACACAAGTGGTAAATATACAAAGGAACTGTTAATGCTCAGAATTAGGTGCTAGGGTAAGAGGGAATGTTTTTTTTTTTTTTGAAGAGCAAGCGAGAGAATGGTGTTTCTACAGGTGGTTTGTCAAGCACACTCGCCTGTGTAAGGCGCACTCAGTTGTCATGTGGTTAGGTGAGGGAGAGAAGCGGGTCCTGGTTTTCCCCAGAGTCCTTCGTACAGGGTTTTAGGCGATTGTGGAAGAGATGTGTTTACAGTTGTCACTTGAATGATACCAGTGACTCGGCATTCCATGTGGGAATGAAAAGATCATTCCACCAGCATTAAACATTGAATGAAAAGGTTTTGCAAAGTGACTTATAGCCTATCTGCAATGGTACCAGAAGGCTCACCGACCGGAGGCTCCTGGAAGGGATGTAGACCTTCAGAAGCAGGTGGAGGTCAGAAGATGCAGTGCCAGTGGCTGTTCTTTAAGCAAGAATCAGTGATTGTCTGGTAACCAATGCAGAGAGATAAAGAGGTTTTACATGGCCTTTCTTGGGCTCTGAAGCTCAGATGTGCTGCAGAGTTCTGGATCATCTGTAGAGCTTTAAGAGTGTAAGATGAGAGTCCAGGTAGAAGAGCTTTGCAGTAGCCCAGATTTGAAATGACAAGAGCTTAGACTGAAAGTTGTAGCATGATTTGTTAGGAAGTATCTGACATTGAATGTTGAAAACCTGCATGATCGAGCTGCGAGTGGGATGAACGTTATCTGATAGGTGAAAAAAATGCATAAACTACAATGAAAACACATTTATAAATTAAATTACAACATGCGCATAAAATATGATTTTGTTTTAAAAACTTGGCATGATGGGACTGCATTAATGGACAAAGTCATCTTGTGGTCATTGTGTTTCATCCTAATCTTGAGGTGCAAGTAATTTACCAGATAAGAAAAAAAAAGGCCCACAGTGGTTTCTCCTACCATAGAAAATTTCATTTCTCTTTTTCATATTTGGCACGTTTATCAAGTTACAATTTTGTTCTCTTTGACTCACTGGATATGAAGTTTTTAAAAATCGCAAATGTTTTATGCTCAAAACTGGAACTTCTCAAAGTCTATTGTCCTGCGTCCCAATTCGCGTACCATCTGTCCTAAATATTACTCAAAAATCGAATTAGTAAGTCCCAAATCATTGCATGTTAAAAAGAGTAAGCCAAAGGTTTCCAGATGGTATACTATACAAGTGTGGAACCGTTCATACTCTAACCACAGTGCATTGTGTGTAAATTTAATTAAAACCACAAATGCGGGGTGAAAACTGTAAATAAACTAACATGATGGACACAAGTAGAGAGACGTCAATAAAGATGTTTGTATGACTATCAATTAATATCAAGCCAACGGAAAAAATATTTCAATCGCGTTTTCTGTGATATATTTAATCTGCAACAATAGTGAACTTATAAAGACGTGCTTGGACATTAACGCCTGATTGCAGAATTATCCAAAGACCTGAGGAGATTTCTCTGCATGAAAGACCTGTGAATGGCAGATTAACCCGCTGCTGCTTCTCCAATAACATAGGAAATTAAATATGAAAGAAATGTGGATGACTGACAGGGCTCATAACCAAGCAACACAACGATCTGTTAATGAGGAAGTCGGATGTCTTAAAGCTTGCATACTCTTCTGTTACACACTCAAAAGCATGTACGTTTCCTTCAAAAAAAAAAAAAGTACACACTTTTAGGGCATAGTAAAGTATGCGAATTGGGATGAAGCATAATTTAAATCTTTGGATGGAATTAGAGCTATTGCTAAAGTAAACGTGATGACTACTTCAGTCTTGCGAACACAGACAAAATCATGACAATCAGTTTTTCGATGTATGTTGGGAAAAACCCTTTATTAATCAAATCTGACTACAAAGAACCAAGAGAAAGTACAAGAGACATCATAGATGTTAAAAAGGGACCCAGCAAAGACAACACTGTGCAATTTAGTCTCTTTGCATAAATTAATATAGAAACAAGGGGCCGGTTGAGGAGAAGTGTGCGGACATCTTGTTGATCTTTAGTTTGTTTTAAACCTTTGGTCCAGCACTGGGCGTCTGGATGAGTCTAGAAGTCAGGACCGTTCTTCTTCAGCTTGCTGTAGTCCATGTTCACAGCGTAGAACTTGAAGAGGAAAAACGAAAAGGAAATTGAGAATACAAAATAAGCAGTTTAACAACACGCACTCTGCAAAATCCATTAACTCCACTGCCTGTTTAAATATTGAACTTGAACTCGACTCCACATCAAATTCGCATTAAGACACGAGCTTGATTAGATTTGTACCAGCTAACGCAACACATAAAATGAGCTTATGAAGCGCTTAATGAATTAAACTCATTTAGATCCGAGATTAGGTCCTGATACGGTCTTTCAGTCACATCTTTTAATAGGATCCCCTTAGGTGCTCAAGCAACAATGGCAGCTTTAAGCGCTTTGCTAACAACACATACGCTGGTCAGTTAGCTTTTAAACTCTAAATTACTACTGCGTGCTAGAGGCTAAACGTCTTCAAGAGTGCTTTATCATCACATTAAAGGACTGTTCTGAATCCAATCAAAAAGTTTAAGCCATTAGAGCAGACTATAGCTTTCACTCGTCTCTCAAACCGTAAAAATAAAATCAATCCACAGAGCAAAGCATTCCAGAAAATGTAAAAGCAAAACACGCCCATGTCTGCAGTTTTTAAACAAACAATAAAAGATCTGTATTTTTAATAAGCAGCATGTAAGGTTGTCTAAAACAGTGGTTCCCAACGTGAGAGTCGCAGGATAATGAAGAGGGCTTGGTGATTTACAAAGAATTGAATTAAATTTATTAAACCATTAGAAATACCATATTTTATCCAAATCCTACTGAAGTTAAAAACAGTAGTTTATAGTTACCGCCTTTCGTTTTTGTTCTTTTTTTCTATTGGATTGTGACCCTTGCGGTGATTACATTATATTAAAATCACAGCAATAGCGTCAGATGCCAAAGATTGATTTTATGGCATCAGGTTAAACTTTCTGGCACATTTGAACCACTCGCATACATGAAAAAATATAGACATTAGCCTTTCAGTGTGGGTGTGCTTCATTGCATGCAAGGTTTCTATATGCGTTTATAACCACCTCAGAGGATATTAGGGGTTCATAGGTATTGTTATTTTATGGTTCTAGGGCTGAAAAGTTTGGAAAGCCCAGGTCTAAAAGAAAAGGGAAAAGAAAAAAAAAAAAACTTGTTCCTGACGTCACACCAACAAACATTTTCAACCTCTTCTTAACTAAAACACAACTGGTTTAACTCATCAGAAAGTTACAAGAGACTCCAAAACCTGAAATGAATGGGTCAGATAAGGAGAATTATGTACTGTTGGTGTGCCTCCAAGAACAGGGTTGTGAAACACTTGTCTAAAACTTACTTGGCAGAATTTCCACTTTAAAAGCCGACTTTAAAAGGTTATACTGTAAATAAAAATTCTATTTTAATAGAAAGTTTTTAGCATGTTAATATCATGCTAATATGCATTTTTTACAATATTTATTTATTTACAGAATTTATTTTATACATCTTCTCCAGCAAACAAATTATTTCATATGTAATAATATACAAAAAATAAGAGCCTTTGTTCTTGTCAAGAGTTTACTTTCATTTGTGCATAATCTTCTCCCAAAAACAAAACATTCTACTTATGAAAATGAAAAGAAATGCTGTAAAAATAGAATGAAATAAAAGATAAATAAAACAAATCTCCTAGCATTGCCAATGAAATTTGCATTAGAACTGTTATGTATTGATAATGTATTATATTACTGATTAAGTAATGTAACATACTCTCACAAATAAAAAATCCTTTTTTACATTTTAGGAGTAAAATTTTCAATATTTGTTGTTTTAATAACCATATGCATTTAGACCCGTCCAGTTTTGACTGGAATGCATCCCAGACCACCTCTTGAAGCACTCTGGGCAATCGGATTTATATCAGTCTCAAAGGAGTTTCAGTGGCCTTTTACAACTATCCTTTCACGATCAGAGAGCTTTCTGATCAGTAAAAACACATGAAGTGATTAGGTTTAGTCACCCAAATAGGGCTAACAAGACACGAGATATGCAACAAATATTGCTGCTAAACTTGTGAAAAGATGTAAAAATTAATTTTACGTCACAAGAAGTCAAAAATACGCTCTATGTTAACAAAGTGACAGTCAAAAAAATCACTTAAAATCTAGCAAGTCTAGAGCTCTGCAGAAACTTGTTCCACTGACTTCCATTTAAAATAAGTACAAACACTTCAAAAACAGTTTATCGATTTTCTGTGACATTTAAGATGATACCAGTTTTCAACTGAACTCATGGCATTAAACTTAACACAGAGAAACAAAAAAGCATAATAAGCAGCAAATGCATCTTAACTAACGTTTAAATTTTGGTTTATTTATTGCCACATTAGCAACTTATGGCATTCCATGGCAAGATCATTATATTAATACATATTACAAAACAACTTTAAAAAGATGATACCTTTTACCTTAAGAACCACTTGGTTAAAATAGCAATGTTTCATACCTTGTACTGATCAGTGGGCCCCATTTTATTCCAGGGCTCTGGGTTGTTCTTTTTGTCCCAGCTGTGAAGATGAAGTAGATGTGTACAAATGAGCAAGCCATGCATAAAAGCAAATACAGGGATAGCACGATCACTGGAGCAGCACTGTTGTTATATTCAAAATGATCATGTTGAGGTTTTAAGATTCCTTAATCTTAAATGGAAAGATCACCCAAAATAAAGTGCTTACTCTCAACTAGTTCCAAACCTGTTGACGTTTTTCTTTAGTTAATAACAATTGAAAACATTTTGGAAAATGTTCATTAATGACTTGCACTGTATTTTTGTTTTCTACTACGGAAGTCAATGGCTCCTGGTTTCAAATATTTTTCAAGATTTTCCAAATCAACAGAAAAATAGTTTTGGTGTAGATTTGGAACCACTTAAGGTTGAGTGGACACAAATTAAACGGTGAGTGATTTTTCCCCCATTTAATAACAATAATTCCTCAGTCAGTGCTTGAACATGAGCTTTCATTAGAGCAGATGCTTACCAGACATCAGGGTTACGCAAGGCCAGGCGAGCCAGATATGACAGAGACATGGTGCATCCGCCGCCAATGAAAATAAACAGTGGGATCAACTATAGTGAGAAATGAAAAACAAAAAAACAAAACGACAAAAAATAAAGCAACATAATGACTTAATGATGGCCATCTAATCTGGTGGTTCACAACCAGTTTTGCTTAAGCATAGATATTTTACATGATAGCAATCAAGCAGTAAACCATTTAAAACACATTTACAGTTGAGAACCACAGATTTAGATTACAGCAATAACTAAAATTACTGTTACATTAAACAGTCCACAAATTATACTGCATGACAACTCAAAAGCCTTAATGTGTTAGAAAATGTAAATTCTGTCGTTCCGATCATCCGAGACCTTCGTTCATCTTCTGAACACAAATTAAGACATTTAGACTAA
Organism: Danio rerio; assembly: GCF_052040795.2. Taxonomy (NCBI): domain Eukaryota; kingdom Metazoa; phylum Chordata; class Actinopteri; order Cypriniformes; family Danionidae; genus Danio; species Danio rerio. Next base: position 20,380,732 of record NC_141023.1, read on the forward strand.
AGGTGCACACTCATGCACTATTCTACACCATATTGTAGTATAAATAGCGCAAGTGTGCATTCACACTGAAAACCCTAAAAAGAATAAGTGCACGTTAAATACTGGGACGATGCACTTATTCATCCGTTAAAATGAAGTGTGGAATGTTGGACACTTTATACACTCATTGGCTGATGCTTTGCTCACAAAGCGGATGGTGCAGAGCTTTCGGGCACTGATGTTGTATTACTTTTCTTTATTCTGGATTGTGAAAGCAAAATTCTCCTACAAGAGTGATTATAGTAGCTCCGAATAGTGAACGATATACTCATATTTGGTAGTTTGGTCATTTATTTCACCAATTTGGAAACTGTCAAATGTCATCTAGGAAATGGTTTGAATTTTCACTTATTAAAATAATAATAATAATGTGTTCCATTTGGGACGACTGACTACATTCATATACTGTACTATGCTGTTGAGTGTGTAAGTGCATAAGTACATAGTGCATAAATGCATAGTGTGCCATTTGGCATGCAGATCAAATCTGAGAGCTCCCTCAACCTCCATAAACAAAAACTGCTTCATGAAGTTTTGAAACGTCTTTAAATCTTTCATTATAAATCAGAGGTTTGGAGCATGTATCACACTGCCAATTTGCCATGTTCAGATGATTTCAGCCAACTGAACTTTATTATGTCCAAACTGTTTTGTAATGTTTCGAAAAGTTAAAGGTTTTCTACTTGTCAGAAGCTTTATTCAGATTGCCCTCAAGTTGCAAATTGCTGAACAGGCTTCATAGTTTCTTGTTTTAAATGTTTGTAGATGTTTAAATTAGGGCTGCACAATATTGGAAACAAAGTGACATATTAATATTTTGTTTTTCTGCTAAATATATTGTTATATGGACAAAATTTTACAAGAATTAAATATTTGTAAAGAATTATAATTTTTAGGAAAGTGTATACAGAAAAATACACAACCATGAAATAATGCACATATGAAAGCAGAACAAAGATAAAAATTAAATAAACAGCGCTTGATTGTTTTTAAATGGAGTCTAATGGCATTAAGGTTCAGAAACACAAATGTAAATAACACTGTAAAGTCTTTATGGTATAAACAATTCATCTTTGTTAGTGGCAAGCTTTAGAATTTCTTGCAAATTCTCTTAAAATGGTACAGTCACCAGCCTCAAAAAGACATTAAAATGAAAATCTTTCACATAATTAGAACCTATTAGAGAAGATCAAGGTTTATTATTCCAAACATGACATTGCAGATCCTGTGCTGTGACTATTGAAGATTTGCAGATTGCAATATCATTGCTAAAACTATATATTGTGCAGTGCTAGTTTAAAAACTACTTAAAAAGGAGAAATAACTGAAAAGGAATAACAGTTATTAGTCTCTTGTTGGTCAATCTAGAAAACCCCACCATGGAACAAAAACACATCTTAAATAAAATTAAATTTTAAAAAAATGCATATTTTTGCACACCTGATATTTAATGATTGATGACAAGCCAAGTTGATTTTTAAGTTACACTTTCAAATAAAAGTATGTGATATGTTTGAATGTCAATTCCACTGCATGTTTTGTCTGAATTTGTGTTGCATCGACACAATTTTTGATCACCAGGTTTCTCTATCATGTGCCACGTTGAACGCTTCAAATTTGCTTTATTCATTAAGTGAATAGGGCTTAGTCCCTTTATTAATCTGGGGTCGCCACAGCGGAATGAACCACCAACTTATCCAGCATATGTTTTACACAGCAGATGCCATATTTGCTTCATTTTGTGAAGAAATTGGTTCAGTTGTGTTGAAGATTTGAAAAGCTTCATTTCTCCCAACACTAAGCAGTGCATCAGGCAAATGTCATATTGCACGTAACAAACAAGCATCCTGGTGAAAGGTGAAAAGTGATTATTTTACTGGGGTTTTTCCTGCCACACACAAGTCTTCCTGAAGCTTTCGATAACTTTTTTGGACTTTGAACAGCTCAAGACCATTGTGCTCTCTGGAGGTAGAAGCAGCTCTCAGATTTCATCTAAAATATCTTTCTTTGTGCTCGGAATATGAACAAAAATCTCAGGGGACTGGAACGACATGAAGGTGAGTAAATAATAACAGAACTTTCATATCTGGATGAACTAACCCTTTAAATAACTTAAACCAGAGTTTCTCCTAATACATTATGCCAGATCTTCCCATGGAAACATCTTCACGCTGTTTTCAGAAATTGTAAGTGGTAGTCATATAAAGCTGTAACGTTACAAGAACTCTCTAGCAGGTGTAAAAGTGAACGCGTCTCTTCATGGTGTCTTTTGGCCGCACTTTGTGTCCTTGAGCTCCAGTCACGTGACACTCAGGCCTTTCACTGACACTTATGCTTTTAATAAGTGCGCACATACTATAAAACATGTTTTAATGTTACTTAATTCAACTCAAATGCAGCATTTACCCATTTATTTAGATAAGCAATCGTTATAAAAGCGTCCAACACAATGAGAACGTGTGTTTACTTGTGCGACTGGTTTAATATGCAATAGTTGTGGCGATATTGACTAGTTATTGGATTTTAATGGAGTATAAACTTTTAATAACTTACAGCAAGTTTATTCTGATTTTGACACAACTTTTATTTATTAAATGCCCTGAAATACTTTAGTAGCAATGTCAACGTGTAATACTTGAATACAGTAAGTTACTTTTATCTTGCAGTGTGAAATGATAGTCATATTTTATTGATTTTAGTATATCTGAATTTACTACATATCGTCGGAATGATTGTTTAATGTTAATTCGGAGACTGGTGGCATGTCTAGCATTCCTTAGCAGAAATGCTAGCATGCTAGCGGTGGCGTTTCTACAGCTCGCTTTTGCCATCGTCTTTCACGCATTAAATCGTCCCGAATTCATCGTTCACTTACGGCAGGATGGCTCCTGAGTTGCCGGCTGACCATGCTCAGCATCGTGATAGATGAGATGATATAAAATCTCCCAAAACTGTAGAGAAATAAAGGGATTAAACGCGGCCCGTTAGCGAGCTCCAGCAGGTCTATTTCAGAACTGAGAAAGGACACAGTCCGCGGGGGGCTTATACAGCTTGCCTGATTTTTGTTTTTGTATTTTTTACACATACCTTGGCATCACCTTTGTATTTATAAATCATTCTCACGATGTAATGATGTAAAGGTATGTATTAATGATGATACAAGTTTTGTATATAATGGTAAACATATATATAGTGAGGTATTTTATAAAGGCGTGGTTGTGGATACCCAAGGCGCGGAAGTTGTTAGTCTGATCTGGGATCTGTTTATAAGTTCGCAAGAACACTACAGTGTTATCTGGAGCAATTTTACATATCTGATCCCAGATATACCAAACAAAAACAATACCATTAAAGGACTTTAAAGGATCGTGTGCTGGCAAGCAATAAAAGTGCCAGCTGTACAGGAGATATCGTAATTTATGAGACACATATGAGCGTTAAACTGATAGGAAATATCTTATTTATTAACAGTTAGATATTCACCTATAAAACTTCAATAATTTTAACCAAAAGCCATTAAGAAATGTTGTGTTTAAATGACGTCTAATAGCCACGTAAACATAGACGTCTTGGTTAAAACAAGACTAGCCATCAAGTAGACAGATTAGACAAACTTCAATTCACATGTGGCCATTTGTTCTTGTCTATTAGTTTTTTTTTAAGTCGACAGTGTTTGAGGCTCATACGTTCTGTGAAGGACATCTTGATCTTATTTCTAAGTTGAAATTAAATAATGCAGTTAAACAGAAATGATTTGTGAATAATAAACAGATACATACACCTTTTTAACGGGAAAAAAACAGAAACGTGTCAATTATTCATTCATTCATTTTTTTCAGCTTAGTCCCTTTATTTATCAGAGGTCACCACAGAGGAATGAACCGCCAACAAATTCAGCATATCTTTTACACAGTGGACATCCTTCCAGCCGCAACCCAGTACTGGGAATCACCCATACACACTCATTTACACACAGACACTACAACCAGTTTAGTTTATTCAATTCACATATAGCTCATGTCTCTGGACTGTGGGGGGAAACCGGAGCACCCGGAAGTAACCCATGCCAACACGAGGAGAACATGCTAACTCCACATAGAAATGCCAGGACTCGAACCAGCGACCTTCTTGCTTTGAGGCGACAGTGCAACCAGAGCCATTGTGTCACCCCTTGTCAATCATACGCTCTTAAAATATCAATGTTCTTGGTTGGTATTGATTGTTCTTGAAGAGCATCACTAGAAACTTTCCATTGTATGCATTTTTTATAGTACTGTGAAAAAGAAGAGTAATCTAAAATGGTTGCGTTTTATTTTCATCACTGAAAAGTTTTTATTTAGTATTCCACATTTTTGTTTCGCTATGAACTTAAGAATTTAGCTTTTTTAATCATTAAAAATACATTTTTATTCATTCAAATAAATAAAGTTTATTATAATTATTATTATTATTGGATAATAAAGGCGGGGGTGGCACAGTGGTTAGCACTGTCACATCAGTTAGAAAGTCACTAGTTTGAATCCTGGCTGGGTAAGTTGGCATTTCTGCATAGAGTTAGCATGTTCTCCCCGTGTTCACGTGGATTTCCTCCAGTTTCCCCCACATTCCAAAGACATACTCTATAGGTGAATTGGGTGAACAAAATTGGCTGTATCGTGTGTGTGTTACTGGGTTGCACTTGGAAGGACATCCGCTGTGTAAAACATATGCTGGATAAGCTGGCGGTTCATTCCACTGTGGCGACCCCTGATAAATAAGGGACTAAGCCGAAGCAAAATGATTGAATGAATGATAAAATTTTACATTTTTTTTTTAAAACATTAAACCACATAATAATCTTAAATTATACGATGCTTTTTTTCAACAGCAATTCTAAAATAATTACATTTATAATATAAACTATTATTAGAATTTTTTATATTACTAAATATATTAACATATTGACTAAACATATTATTACTATAGTTATAAAAATATTTAACATTTTCAAAGAAAGATCGAACAAAGGTGATAGTAGAGATTCATAGTAGAATTTTTTATATTTTACTTGATTAAAAAAAAATGATTCATGAAAATTGCTGAAGATAAATTCGCATATACACACACATGATTTTACAATTCTTTAACGAACAATTCATGATTTGTGAAAGTATGTTCATAATCTCATAAAAAATATTTTTGTTGTGCATTGAAGAATTCAGAAAATCATGTACATTTGTGTGTGTTTTATATATATATATATATATATATATATATATATATATATATATATATATATATATATATATATATATAGTTGAAGTCAGAATTATTAGCCCCTATATTTTATATTATAAATAGATACTAGTACAGGTTATAAATAAAATTTCAAATGGCTTGCCATAGAGTGCTGGCTAATCTACAGAGAAAAAAGTATCTAAAGAGTGACAATGTTCTGAGTTTCAATGCTAGGGCCCAATACCTGGAATTGCTTAGGGACCCTAAATAAGTTTGCCCCTGTGCATAATCTAAGATTAGAGGTATGTGGTGTAATGTGACAATATTTCCAAAAAACATGATTTATGATTAATTCTGCAGTCTGAATCATGTTTTCGCCATTGTACGCATTGGTACACATTATATGTACTTAAATTGATATGTACACACAATCATGCAAACATACTTTGAACTACACCACAACTTTCAGAAGCACTCTGATCCTGCTTTTTTGCACCTTTATATTCATAGCACGTGTTAACAAAACCACAGTGAAAAAAAATCAATTTACATAGCCTAAAAGAGCTCGGCTTTAAAATTGAGCATGAGATTAAAATAACAGAGAGGAAGAGAAAGGAGAGCAGCTCTTGATCATGTTTTTTTTTTTTATCCAGGACAGCCTCTGGCCAGCGTGTTCAAACGGTGAGTGTGGAAATGTAGTTTTTGCAGCGCTGCCACTTCTCCTCCGCTGCCTCTTTTAATCAGATTGCCTACCCGACATCCGGCCGTGTTTGTTTCCCTCCGATTTCATTTTCTGCTTTCAATTGCACATTAACCTTTCCTCAGAGTTCCTGTTAAGCAAACGACGACTGTTCTCAATTGCGAACACAATTATCAGAGAAAGAAAAGGGCTGGCTCTTGTTAAAGGGATAGTTCACACAAAACTAAGAATGAAAATTCTGCTATTAGCCCTATTGGGATGAGATCAGCTTAACTGGGAGATGTTAACGTTTTAGTTTCACAGATGTACATTGTGACCTTAATCCTGTCTAAATTCTGCCACGTCTCTTTTTATCCTCACAAGGCCTCCAGAGCAAATTACCAACTGTTTTCATCTAATTCTGTGGACTAATGATAAATCAAATCCCGTCCGAATGTGAATGTGTGAGATTGCCGAAATGCATTTTCTTGTGCGTTGTCAATGCGACCTACCGTAGAATCACTAGCGATCTGGCACCAATAATGGATAAAGAAGTGTTTGCTACCCTACAAAAAATAAATAAATAAATAATGAAAATCAACAAGAGCCTATAATTATGCAAATTGTTTAGACTGGCTACTGTAATATCAGTTTCAGGTAAGAGTATATCTCTGCAGTCAGTTACGTAATGTGAAAATTCATTCATTAATTAATTAATTTTCTCGATGGCTTAGTCACTTTATTAATCCGGGGTCGCCAATGGCTAATGCGCCACTGCTTCGCCCATAATGTGAAAATTATACAAGTAAAACCTATTTATTCAAGTTTATTATAAGAAGCTCTATACACCAAACCACTTTGATGACAGACTTTGTCTTTAAAGCAAGGGTGTCCAAACTCGGTCTGGGAGAGTTTAGCTCCAACCCAAATCAAACACACCTAAACCAGCTAATCAAGCTCTTACTAAATATACTAGAAACGTTCCGGCAGATGTGTTGAGACAAGTTGGAGCCAAACTCAGCAGGACACAGTCCTTCCAGGACTGAGTTTAGACAACCCTGGTCGAAGAAGGCATTTTCGAATGACTAACAACATTTCAGATGTTTTACAATGTGATCAGTAAGCTCTTTTATCCATTATTATTGTCTTAGCACCCATTTTTATCATCAGTTATTGATTCATTAAAACAAAAATCAGATGACTTTTTTGATACGCAAAATAAGAATTTATTTGATAAATTAATGTGTCATATTTGAACTGTTTTCTTATAGCATGAAACAAGTTTAAAAGTTGTGCGCAAATTTTGTATGCATTTTCAAAATACATGCAGTGTTTTAGTTTAAAATGGCATTAAAATAATTCATTTAACATTAAATGTGCATAAATAAATAAAAAAACTCACCTCTTTAATCACCGACAACATCGCAGACTCAAAACAGAAAGCAGGATCATCCTTTTTGGCATCCCCTGACACATTTCAGTTGTGGTCTGCACTATTTGCAGAGTGTTTCTATATTTGCATGTATTTTGTTGTCAGAATGTGTGTTGTCAATATCTATTGAAGATGATTTTTTAACTTGATTTTCACGTTTTCTAAACTTACAGAGTGTTTGAGCTCTCTCAGGCACCATAATGTTCTATATACACTGTAAAAAAAATGCAGGGTTCCACGCTATTAATTCATGTTGTCCCAACACAAATCAATTAAAGTGGACTGAACATTGAAAACTACCTGACAAAAGTCTTGTCGTCAATCCCAGCTGTAAGAGCAACAAATAATAACTGGACTTTTAGTTGACCATTCGGAAAAGTGGCAGAAGGTAGATATTCCCGATGAAACATCTGAGGAACTGTATCCCAATCATCACAAATACTGCAGAAGACCTGTTGGAACCTGCATGGACCCAAGATTCTCATAAAAATCAGTCGGTTTGGTTAAGGAAAAATCATGGTTTGAAGTTACATTAAGTATTGGGGACTATGCGAGATCTGCAGAGTGGATGGCAACATCAACAGCCTGAGGTATCAAGACATTTGGGCTGCCCATTACATTACAAACCACAGTGAGGGCAAATTCTTCAGCAGGATAGCGCTCCTTCTCATACTTCAGCCTCTATCAAAGTTCCTGAAAGCAAAGAAGGTCAAGGTGCTCCAGGATTGGCCAGCCTAGTCACCAGGCATGAACGTTATTGAACATGTCTGGGATAAGATGGAGGAGGAGGCATTGAAGATGAATCCAAAGAATCTTGATGAACTCTGGGAGTCCTGCAGAAACGCTTTCTTTGACATTCCAAATGACCTGATTATGAAGGTTTTTGAGTCATTGCAGAGATGTATGGATGCAGTCCTCCAAGCTCATGGGAGTCATACACAATAATAATTCTTTTTCCACTGCGTCATGACTTTATATTCTAAACTGTACATTAATTCTGTTAAGAGACGAGACTTTTGTCTACGCAAAGTCAGAGCTTACTGTACTAATTAAAGTCATACAAAAAATACAAAAAAAAAATAAAGGCATGATCATATTTTATTTTAGCAAAATAAGCGTAATCTAGATAACAAATGATCAACTAGAAGTCAAGTTATTATTTGTTGTTCCTAAAACTTGGATAGCTGAAAAGACTTTTGTCAGGTAGTGTAGTTCTCATTCATACTCAAGTCCATTTTTATGACCTAAATTCACAATTCTGTCAATGTTTAATCACACAATATGTTCACCATAGCAGAGATACGTTTTGTATTTACTACTCTTTTAAAAGGTGCGACTACAAAACACAAAAAGCACAAACCCATTGATGTCCAGGGTGAGTGTTTAATGTCATTTGGTAGTTGTTGTTTTTTTTTTTTTGCTTTTCTCTCCCAAGACGGGTGAAAACATGATGCTGGCAGACATGAACAACATTTTGGCAGACGCTCCCTAATGACAGCTGCTGGACGGCATCTTCTAGAAACATGATTGAGTTTCCCTTTTATTTAAGCACCCTGATATCCCAAACCCATCCTTCTATAGAGATACAGAGTAGATTAATTTAAAAAATCCCATTTTTATTCTGACAGAAGTTTACAGTATAATGCAGATGGATATTTTTTGTCGTCGTTAGTAAAAAATGTCAACTTCTAAACATTTTTTTCTTTAAAGGACATGAAACGATATATAAATATGACATCTGGTATGAAAAAGCCATGTTTTGACAAATAATTAATCTATACAGGCATTTGTGCATTACATACACAAAGTAAACACACCACACACACTTTCTGGGGAATGCAATGACCATAACTAGACATTTTCCAAAATAAACTGCCTAATTTAAGGCTAAACGAACCGATTGTTTCCTAAATGTCTGGGATTTTGATCTATAAATCTGTCAAAAGTATAAATCAGGGGTAGTTTAAAAAAAATAGTGTTTGCCCCTTGTTGTGGAGTCAGAAAGTGTGCGCACTTCTACAGTTATGAACTAGATCTTCATATGAATCTTTCTCTTTCTGATTTTTGTTCTATGAACATGACAGATTATGATTAGACACAAGTGCACTGTCCCTTTGTTACCATGGATACCACTTTTGAGAAATGATGGGCAAATATATCCCATAATTAAATGTTCCGAACGTCAGCATAATAACAATATTCTGAGTGCTTAAAACGTCATCTCTGAAGAACAGTGCTGATGGAATAGTGTGTGCTGAAGTGTTTTGGGATCAAGTGTCTCAGGGGTTGAAACGCAGGCGTACATGTGAGCGCACACACATACACATACGGTCTTCAGTGTGTCGTCTTTTTAGGAGACTTTCCAAATTTGGCATCGAGTCCGAGGCCTGAAAGACAGAGGAGAGTCTTATTATACATCTGCTCTGTCTGTGGCCACACAGCTCTTCTCTGCACTGATGATGACTTCTGCTCAACTTTAACAAGCTCAGATCTACAGATGACTGGCCCAACATCATTCAATGTTTGAATCGAACCAATTTATTATTAATAATTCTTTAAATTAAGTTTGGAAACAAACCGAAAAAAAGCTGAACCTTTTAAAAAAAAATAAAATATGATTAAAAATGTTTTATTAAAACATACCAAAATACATTTTACCTACATATTACCTTTTAATTTATTTTTAACTATTTTTTTTATTAAAACTAAAATAAATTGAACCTACATATTAATTTTTTTTTAAATATTTAAAAAAAATTAATTAACTGAAATACATTGTACCTACATATTAACTTAATTTTTTTTATTAAAATATATTTTTTTATTAAAACAAATCAAAATAAGATGTAGCTACATAAAAACATTTGAGCTTTTAAATTAAAATATATATTTTAAAAAAATAATACAAAATAAATTGAACCTACATGCTAACATTTTAGTTTTTTTACTGAAATATCTTTATTTATATAAAAAACTAAAATAAACTAAAATAAACTTTCACTTTTTTGATTATTTATATATATATATATATATATATATATATATATATATATATATATATATATATATATATATATATATATATATATATATATATATATAAATTAAATGAACATATATAATTTGTTTGCTTTTTAAAATTAATTATTTATATTAAAAATATATACTGTAGCTACACATCCACTTTAGTTTTTTATTATTAAGATATCATTTTTATTACAACAAACCAAAATAAACTCAACCTACATATGAACTTTAGTTTTTTTTTATTTGTTTTTCTTTTTTAATTATTTCACAAATGATGTTGAACAGAGCAAGGAAATTTTCACAGTATGTCTGATAATATAGTAATATATACTGGAGAAAGTCTTATTTGTTTTATTTCAGCTAGAATAAAAACAATTTTGAACTTTTTAAACACCATTTTAAGGACAAACTTATTAGCCCCTTTAAGCAATTTTTTTTCCCGAAAGTCTACAGAACAAACCATCATTATACAGTAACTTGCCTAATTACCCTAACCTGCCAAGCATCTTAATTAACCTAGTTAAGCCTTTAAAATGTCAATTTAAGCTGTATAAAAGTGTCTTGAAAAATATCTAGTGAAATATTATTTACTGTCATCATGGCAAAGATGAAACAAATCAGTTGTTAGAAATGAGTTATTAAAACTATTATGTTTAGAAATGTGTTGAAAAAAATCCACTTTCTGTTAAACACTAATTGTGGAAAAAATAAACAGGGGGGCTAATAATTCTGACTTCAAATGTATATATTGTAAACTCTCACTTGATGTATAGACTAATAATTAATATACAGAATAATAATAATAATACAAATAATAATAATAATAATATTTTAATATTATATGTGCAAGGTATATTTTTTTTCTTATGCCTCATTCACATTATTCACTCTGTAGCTGCCTGTCGCTCTGGGTGGTGATCTGCTGCAAACAGGTCTGTGTAGGTCTACAGAGAATACAACCGGCCACTGCAGGAGCTGAGAGAGGATCACGCGAGCTTTACTGGTGCTCCTATTGGCTGTTGCTCAAGAAAGTTGCTATTCATTTGCATAAAGTTGAAGGATTCTCAACTTTGTTGCATTGCTCAATATGCCCACATGGTCGACAACGGTCGCTGTCGCTCTCATAGACGGAGGTCACTGGAAGTCGCTCACTCTCCATTGAAATGAAGGGTCACTTGTTGCTTTGTAACTGCAAGTCGCTCATAGTGTGAATGAGGCATTATTTGGTATTTCTTTCTGTTTCGTAATTGTTCTATTCCCTTTCTGTACTGAATATTGTTACATTTTATGGAATTTTTATGGAGAAAGGAAATTAAAAATGCATTTGAATAAACAAGCCTAGAATTAGCCTGCTTTTAGAGCTGCCAGATTTTCATTTGACAGATTTTTCTTAAATAAGTTACAAAAAGCGACTTATTCACTAGTGCAGCCAATTCGCCAATGTGACTTCCATTTCATTGTTTTTCAATCTACCTCAGTTTTATTTTCTCTCTCTCAAAAATGAACTTTTGACACGTTCTAGAGATACAAAAAAATATATATATATATATATAAAACTTGAGTTTTGAGAAGTCTTCACTCACCAAGGAAGACCAGGATGGTCCCAAACCACTGCATATGACTGATAACGTTCCCGAACAGCAGAACAGAGCCCAGGATGGTGAAGAACTTGCGCGTGGTGGTGACGATGGAACAGGTGAGCGGCCCAAAATACACCACAGTCATGAAGATGAACGTCTACGTGAACAAAACAACTGGATTTATCACTCATTCTCATTAAAGCTTGCGAATGAATGAGCAACCATACAAAACACCAAACCCACCTGTCCAAGAGCACTAGTGATGCCAAACAGGAGGATATTATAGATGATGCTGGGATAGCGGTCAGTAAAAGCCAAAAACTCCCACACCTCACCCGACCACAGCACAGCTATGAAAGGGAGTAAAATATTCAATATTTACCAGCGGAAAAAACAGATTGTAAACTTCCAGCAGCACAATACATTAATGCCATGTCACAAATAGAGAGTGGAGACCATTAAAAACATCAGTAAACACAAACACACACTCGCACTTCTAAATGAGTGATAGTAAATATACTGATTATTATTGTTTTAGCCTAAAATGTTGAATGTTAAATTTATAGTTTATTCAAATGTATTATTAATATTTTAAACTATGCTATTTACTGTGTTTACTATGCTTTTTATAAATATATATATATGAGAAATTCCGTGCAAAGTCAACCTTGCCGTAAAAAAAAAAAATGTTTTTATCAAAATACGGAAACTGTTTCTGGGTATTTTACAGTACTTTAGAAATACTCAAAAATCTGTCAGTGTGTTCAAACTATTATATTTGATTTACCAAAGTCACAAAAATTGGTAATTTCACATGTCACATGCACAACAACACTTTCCTCATAAATGTACAAATATTAAATAAAATAAAACCAATTATTTATTTATTTTAGAGAGCCAACTCTTTTCCTTTTAATTATTATTGTTTCTTTTGGGTTATGCAGAGAATTTCCTCAAAGTATGTTGCATTCTGTAAACCCGCAGACTTTTTTTTGGTCACATTCATAACGCATGTTTATTTTCTTCATTTAAAATACAAAATATGTTTACAGATTGATATTTTTCTGGCCCCATAACTCTGTGATGTGTGGTCAGTGAAAAATATAAACAAAAGTTTCAATGTAATGTTAACATATGCTTTCTATGTGAATTTATGTTTTAAGTTTTCACTGCAAATGTCACATCCATAATGCTGGAATTGCTCGTATGTATTTTTTTGTGTGAACTTTACAAATGCTTCGGTTATACATTTGTAACATTTGTCATGCCAATAAAGAGACTTTGGTAGATGTTTGTGTGTGTTCTGAATCAGATTATGCTAATAGTTATGCTACGCTAATCACCAGTTGATTGATTACATGAAGAACTGCAAACTTTTTTTTTGTTTTGCGAGCTTTCTAAAATGCTTTAATTAAGTATGCAAATAAGCCATTGTTTCATTAAATATGCGCTAATTTGCATAGTTTCAAACCAAAAACTAAACGGTGAATGAAGCCAGCTTCAAATTTCTTCAAGTGTTTTTTTTTAAACACACAAAGTTTTATTTACTTTTCATCTCTTTCGAAATTCCACAACTTCATAAAATACTAGAAACAGACACTTTTTTGTAGAATAAAAATGTTCAGAGAAACCAAGTTTAAACATTTCTCACTAAAAAAAAAAAAGCCTCCCTCAAAATAGATATGAATAAAGCAGTGTAGGGGCAACATGGTAGCTCAGTGGTTACCACTTCCACCTCACAGCAAGAAGGTCACTGGTTCAAGTACTGCAAATTTTTGTGTAGAGTATGTTCTCCCAGTGTTGACCTGGGTTTCCCACCTTGTTGCTCCGTTTTCCTCCACAGTCCAGATTGAATAAACTTAATTGGCCATAGTGTATGTGTGTGAACGAGTGTATGGATGTTTAAAAGAACTGGGTTGTGGCTGGAAGGGGATTCGCTGCGTAAAACATATGCTGGATAAGTTGCCGGTTCATTCCGCTGTGGCGACTGCAGACTGATAAAGGAACACAATGGGAAACATCCATTCATAAATCCATACACACACAAACACTACAGACAATTTAGCTTCCCCAATTCACCTATAGTGCATGTCTTTGGACTTGTGAGGGAAACCGGAGCACCCAGAGGAAACCCACACGAACATGGGGAGAACATGCAAACTTCACATAGAAATGCCAACTGACCCAGCCAAGGCTCGAACCAGCAACCTTTTTGCTGAGAGACGAACGTGCTACCCATTGCGCCACCACGTTGCCCACTTTTGTTTATATATTTGTTTTAATTGTATGTACGCCCCCATATATTTTTTAGATATTTTTCCTCCCATTTTTTTTTCTTTAAATTTTTTTTAAAAACTTTCTTTTATCATTCATTCATGCATTCTTCTTCGGCTTAGTCCCTTTATTCATGAGCGGCTGCCACAGGGGAATGAACCAACAACTTATCCAGCATATGTTTTACACAACGGATGCCGTTCCAGCTGCAACCTGGTACATTCTCACATTCACACACTTGCACAATGGCCAATTTAGTTTATTCAATTTAACAGTACTACATGTCTTTGGACTGTGGGCAAAAACCGGAGCACCCGAAGTAAACCCATCTGAATATAAAAAGAACATGCAAACTCCGCACAGAAATGCCAACTGATCCAGCCAGAACTCGACCACAAAGTGCTAACCCCTAAGCCACCGTGTTGCCCCTTTCTTATTAATTTGTATCTTTATTACACTTATTTGTCCACTGATTTTATTATTTAGTTTAGTCTTATTTTCCCAGTACTGGGTTGTAGCTGGAAGGGCATCCGCTGCATATTAAACATATGCTAGAATAGTTGATGGTTCATTCTGCTGTGGCAACCTCTGGCAATAAGTGACTAAGCCGAAGGAAAATGAAATTAGTTGTATTTAAATTAGTTTAATCAATTATTCAGTTCATCTCGAACAGTATTTCTATAGATTTTTTACTTCTCATTCCTCCCTAAGGGTTTACGACTGGGGGTGATTATCTAATGTTCTTTTAGTTCTAGTTTGAATTTAAACATTAAAAAAATGTTAATGCAGAATAAAATTTCCTCACTGTTTTGTTCTTTTTTGTTCTCTGTTTTTTTTATATGTCTAACAAAGCATAAATTAACAAGAAAGCAAAGTTTAAATGCTTTTTTTACATAAAACTGCGAAAGTAAATAGATAAAAACACTTCACCAAAAGCCAAAAATCCCAAAATCTCAAAACTGACAGGTGCATCAAAACAAACCATAAAAGTTTTTGTCTTAAAGAGTCTGTCAAATAATTTTACTCAGCCAAATGAGTTTTCCCTCTCATTTGGGCTTGGCGAGTGTTAATAGTGGACTGTGCCATTTTCCATTTGCAGAAGAACTTTAGAAAAAGTCGTCATTATTTGCGCTAACTTCAGAGAGAGCACCACAGGACAGCTCTGCTTTCATAATGAGAGGTTTGGAAGGAAGGAAGTTTGTTGCATGTGTGATGAGATTAAAGATTAAAAGTGAGGAACAGATGCCTTTCAGAGCAGAGGCAGACAGACTGAACAGCTGCTGGAGATCAGCAGGGGGCTTCTGTCAAAGCTCTGATAAAATAAAATAAATAAATAAAAAAACTGTTGAGACTGACCACAGAGCCAGAGCTCCCCCTGGTGGACAACAACAGCTCTGACCTGATGGAAATGACGCTAAAATAAGCACGGCAAACATGTCACACATGCATTTGCTGTGAAACGGCTTAAAAAGGTGAATTAGACCACAGTTTCAATTAAACTTGCATTGTTGCTACAAAAAGATGCAAGATACTGTAGAAAACCAGGTCAAAATTTGAGTGATTTTTCAGAAAATTAACACCAGAATGATATTTAAAGGATTATAAATGCGGGAGACAAAGGCAAACATAGATTTTACATTGTTTTTTGAGCATAAAAGTGTTCTTGGAGCTTTGATTGATTATTGAACACACACACTTTTAAATTATTTTTTTTTACCTTTAAATCGAAAAAAAGATGTAGAGAACTGACAGGAAATCATGGGGAGGGGAATGATCGGCGAAGGACTTTGAGCCAGTAATCGAACTCAGGTCACACACAAAACCACTAGGCTTGCAAACACCTTCAAACAGGTAATTTTGACAACACTACAATGTAGTAAGTGTGTTATTGTAGATCTAGGGAGTTTTCTTACAATAAAGCCCTACAGTCTTATACAACAGTCCTCCTCATCTTATTAACAAGCATCTCAGGCATCTTTTTGCAGAAACAACCGGCGAGATGTGCATTATCTGCTTACTGAAAACTAGTTCTTCACTAGTAAAGTGCCTCTAATTTTATACAACCTCTTGTGTAATAACTCACCTATTCCTAGGACCAGCGTGGACCACATGTTAACGTTCAGCATCATGTGATTGGCCCCCGTCTGGAATCGGCCCCTCATGTGGTCCTGAACTACACCCGTCAGTCCATCCAGAGTCAAAGACAGCAGCTACAATCAAACAAACACATCAGATGGACTTCCCAGAGACGGAGTACAAGGCAGAGAACGGAACATATTTAAAATGGCCCTAATTTACTTTTCAGATATTATCTTTCATGTAGTGTAAAATGCAGCTGTTTGTGAATAAAAAGGTCTGTAAAGTTTTAAAGGTGCAGTCTGTAGAATTGATCTAGGTATTGCAGTCCAAACTTAAAATATCGGAGAGGTTTTGTTTCCACCTGTCTCCACCTCTGACAACTCAAACACGAAGGTTGCCAGATTGATGAAACAATCATGAGCAACTGTGTCTGACGATCAGGCCCTGCCAATGTAAGCTGCTCAGCAAATGTTTGCGTTTGTAATACTAATAATACTCGAGATTTAAAAACCACATCAAGTGATTTTTTTTATAACTTTGAATCAGCGTCTTATTTCGAAGGCTGCTACTGTTCTTTGAAGGTCACATTTTTGGTCGTGACCATAAACAAAGACCGTCTTAATGGCTGAAATGAAACATGCCGTTATCCACCAAGGCAACCTGAGATGCCAAAATATAATCAAGTAAACTGACAGAGGGCAGGTTATAGAGGACAAAACAAAGACAGGGATTCCAACACAGAATGCAGACTTTTCAATGGAGAATCAGTGATTGTAGTCTTGTTTTTCAGATACACAAGCATATTCACTAGTATTCTTATGATTTATAAGAGTCAACGGGTACAAATAAGCAGGGCACAGTGGCACCTCACAGCAATAAGGTCACTGGTTTGTGCTGTGAGTCTCATGCTGTGCTTGTTCTCCTTGTTGCTATTTGGTAATATTATGAGTAATTTGGAGGTCAATGGTTACAAAATTCTTTGAAATATCTTTGTGTTCAACACAATAAAAAAATAAATATATATATAATCAGTTAATTTTATTTTGGCCAAACTACCCTTTAAAGACAGAAAGAAAAAAAATCTAGCATTATATAAAACAGACATTCAATTTATCTTTCATGTTCAATAAATAACAAAAAGTCTAAAAATTGGGTGTTTTGTATATGTACAAATGAATCATTTATTTTTTCGAAGTAATAACCAATCTCCAATGATTTCAAATTGTAAATGGTAGAACAATCACAGCAAGGCAGAGAACAAATTGAGTCGTCTGACCAATAAAAGCTGAGTGGACCCTATGAAAGAACAAGTTCTGAGAAACCAAATCCTTGAATGAACCACTTCAGACACTTCAAGAAAACAGCTCATGCTGTAATGTACAATATACACTACCTGACAAAAGTTAAATCATCAATCCCAGTTGTAATTGCAACAAATAGTGACTTGACTTCTAGTTGATCGTAAAAAAAGTGACAGATGGTTGATTTTTCTGAATCATCTGTTGAACTGCATACCAATCATCACAAAAACTGCAGAAGACCTATTGCAACCTGCATGGACCCAAGATTCTGACAGAAATCAGTCCTTGTTGTTTGAAGTTTGGTGAAGGAAAAAATCATGGTTTGGGGTTGCGTTCAGTACGGGGGCGTGCGACAGATCTGCAGAGTGGATGGCAACATTGACAGCCTGAAGTATTAAGAATATTTGTGCTGCCCATTACATCACAATCAAGAGAGGGCAAATTCTTCAGCAGGATAGTGGTCCTTCTCATACTTCAGCCTCCACATCAAAGTTCCTGAAAGCAAAGAAGGTCAAGGTGCTTCAGGATTGACCAGCCCAATCACCAGATATGAACATTATTAAGCATGTCTGGGATAAGATGAAGGAGGAGGCATTGAAGATGAATCCAAAGAATCTTGATGAGCTCTGGGAGTCCTGCAGAAACGCTTTCTTTGCCATTCCAGATGACTTTATTAATAAGTTATTTGAGTCAGAGATGTATGGATGCAGTCCTCCAAGCTCATGGGAGTCATTCTTTTTGATTGTTTTTTTCCCACTGCACCATGCTTTTTATTTTATATTGTACATTATTTCTGTTAAGTGACAAGAATTCTGTTTAAGCAAAGTCAGACCTTACGGTCCAAATTAAATAATTAAAAATCAAGACATGATCATACTTAATTTTGGTAAAATAAGCGTAATTAAGAGGTCTTTGCCTTTCATATAAGCCACTTCTGATACCAAATGATCAACTAGAAGTCAACTTTTTATTTGTTGTTTTTAAAACTTGGATAGGCAAGACTTATGTCAGGTAGTGTATATAAAATAGTTCTTATTTACTTAAACCAGAAACCTTCAAAACAGCATTAGAAGGGAACTTTAAAACAGAGACCAACCAGCAACATCTCTCCAAAACCAAATACGTGTTCATCTGATGTGCTGGAGCCTTTGTTGGGTTTATAGAGGAAGAGGGCGACACCACCGACGATTAGAAACACACACAGATACTTGGCCATGGGGTATTTCTTCCTCAGGATTGTGACACCCAGAATCATCACTGTAGAAGCAAAGAACAAAAGCACAATGAGGACACGTGGCCAAAAACAATCTGCAGAGAGTTGCATTGTGTGCTTGAGATGAATGTGCACAGAGAAAACAGTTGCCATATGGCCAACAAACATGGCCATATGGGAATATAAGATTTCTCTGAACGTGAGAAACGCCGAAATTTTTTGTCTTTCAACAAATATGCATACAGATGCTGATGATTATGAAAGGACACTTTGTAAATGTGGATACAAAAGTGACACATTAAAGGGTCAAACATGAACGGGAGGTTTAAACATGCAAACAATCTGTGCAATACAGCTTTTTATTATACATTATAAAAAGTGTCCCATTTACACTTTTTCTGAACAAAAAATTATGACGATCATACAATTTTACCATAATAAATAGGTGTCGTCTGCAAAAAAATGCAACTCAAAAACAATCTAGTCAAGCATATTTAGAACAGAAATCCTTTGATAAGCCATAAAAACATAATTTAAGGATCATAGTGTAGCTCCAAAACAATAATTATTGACAATAATAAAACAATAATAATTATTAATTTAAATGTATATTTTGCGATTATTTAACTAGGTTTTAATGAATGTTCAGCAAGACACTTTTATTGATTTAATATAGAATTTGATTTAGTATGATCAATTATTCTTTATGTATATACACTAATAAGTACAGGTTAGAATAAGCACTGAAGGTGTGTATTTTGTGATGATGTCTCCTCCAGGACGTAGTTACACATATACTTTCTTATGTCTTTATGAATAGTAATGAATGATTTAATGAATTTATGATGACCGTAGTGTCATCCCATTTCAGAGTAAAACTGGACTGATGTGCATGTCATTTCTTTTTTTGAAAGTCAAAAATGTTCCTCGGGATCTACCAATTCAAGTCAGATTTCATGGAGACCTCTTGAGTAAAACTGGACTCTTGATGGATTGGAGACAACTGTTTCCTGAGTTATTTGCCATTTTATGTGTTAATCTTTTTAAGTAAATTTCTTTGTATGGAAGATATGCTTTCTGTGTTTTAGCAAGCTGCCAATTTGGATGTAGATTGTACCAAGTTTGAAACAATTTTGGTTCAAACTGTCGGTTCCCCAACAGCACGTTCTTTCATTTCTACATAAATCTATCTATTATGCTGAATTAAAATGTAACATTACTACACTCTTACTTTGACACTCATAGTTTTTTCAAAAATGTTTGAATAAATTTGAAATATTAAAAGTAGACATACAGGGTTTCTACAGGTTTCATCAAGCCAAATTTAAGAGCTTTTAAAGACCTTTTTAAGACAATAATGAATTAAATTTTAGACTTACACAAGGCAAAGTATTTTAAATGGCCAATTTAAGACCTTAAAAAAACATTAAAAACATTTTATTGTAAGGAACATAATTAAATCATATTAATAAGTACCTATAGTTAATAAACATTTCTCAAAAATTTTACTGAAATATGTTGTTAGTTCTTGGGTGGTATTGGGTCAATTGGGTATAGCTTTACATGAACATAGGAAAATTGAGACCCGTTTAAAATGATTTAAGACATACAACACAATATTTCAGTGGATTTAAGACTTTTAAAGGCCTAAAATTTTTTTATTTTTTTTATTTAGACATTTTAGGACTTTAGACCCCGCAGATACCCTGGCATATTACCTACACATGTAATTTCATGCAAACGCCTATATAAATTATTTACTGAACCATTTACCTGTTTTTTTTATAAATGTTTTATAATGTTTAAAGAACTAAAATTATTTTATGTAACATTAATGTTACATTATGCAAAATTGTTAAATGCCAAATTTATTGATATCAATCCCTTTCACAGAGTAATACCAGAAAACATACATAACCTCTTTTTGAATTTAAATTCCAATATTTTATGTAATTGTTCTAAAAAAGCACTATTTCCACATGCATTTCAAAATATTGCTATAATTCCAGCAATGTTACAACTTATTCCATAAAATTGGTGGAACTCATTTACCAGTATTTATTTATTTATTTTTTTAAAAAAAGGTCTATTCAAAAGTGGTCTCAGTACAGCAATTTACCGGTTATCTTCTAATCCAACTGTTCTCACTTATTATTGAATTTAAATACCCATGTACAATTTGAGCCAATTGCTTACCATTTTGTTCACTATTGTTTAAAAGTATTTTTACTACTATTGAAAGAATTCATCAAGTCGGCATTTATTTAAAAAAAAAAGAAATTAATAAGAAATACAAGGACACAAAGATGTTATACTTATATTTTTTTCATGTAATGTACTTTAATGTGTATTTATATTGCTCATTCATCACCATACTCCCAAAGTGCTTCACAATCACAATAATCCACACACCAGCTATTGGTGAAGTGGAGAGACAGTGATAGAGCCAAATCAATGGATGGGGATGATTGGGAGGCCATAATTAGTAAGAGCCGATGGTGAGAACTTGGCCAGGACACCAGGGCTACAGCCCAACTCTTTTAAGAGAAGTGGGATTTTAATGACCACAGAGAGTCTGGACCTCGGTTTATCCATCTCATCCGAAAGACGGCACTCACTGACAGTATACTGTCCCATTCACTATACTGGGGCATTAGGTCTCATAGACCACAGGCTGAGCACCCGCTGCTGAGCTCACTAACACCCCTTTCAACAGCAACCAAGTTTTCCCATATGGTCTCCCAACCAGGTGCTAACCTGGCTCAGCCCTGCTTAGCTTCAGTGAGTAACAGCTCTTGGGCTGCAGGATGATATGGCTGTGGTTCTTTAAGCACACAGAACAGGATTTGCAAAGAAACTTGGACAAAAGATCTGTTCCACCTCTCTGTGATCAGCTATACCTCAAGAATGGGTTTCACAAGTTACAAGTACAAAAGTTGTACAAGTTGACATGTCTGTAATAAAGTAAAGACAGTAAAATCGCTATGTAATTCATAACAGTTGGAATTACCATGTTGCGCAAACAGCTACACTTTGCTCTGAGCCCAAAATTCTGCATTGTATAATAAATAATCTGATGGGTATTTTGAGCTGAGATTTTACAGACACCTAAGACTTCTTACATCTTGTAAAGGGGGTAAATAGAAGCTCTTTAAAGCTGAATGTCACATGATGTTTTAGAAATCATTCTAGTATGTTGATTTAGTGTTCAAGAAAGATTTATTGCTTGTTGAATATATTGTACCATTTATTCTCTGATAAAATGAAAATTGAAAAGAAAAGCATTTACTTAAAGTAGAAATCTGTAAAATTATTAATGCCTTTTTGGCACTTTTGATCAAATTAAATGCATCCTTCCTTGCTGAAGACAAAGTATTAAAGTACTTTTACAGACACCAAACGAAACAACATCTTCGTGTGTGTGTGTGTACTAGCATGTTCAACATTCTTGTTTGAAACATGAGAGATCTGTTTGTGTGATTCAAATGGATAAAGATGTTTTTCCTCTCACCTGGAATTGGTTTACAGGATTTCCCCAACACCTATAAAACACAAAGCCTTATAAGCGTGATGCTGAGAAGACTGGAATGAGAGATTCTGGAGTAAACTGCTGCGCTGACCTGTGTGGGGTAGTTGACATACTGCAGGGCAGAGTTACTGGACACCATGGCTCCCAGGTAAGACAGAGAACACAAGCCATACAGCCAGCTCCTCGTGTGGTCCTGCTTCGAGCCCTCAAAAAACTGAATTACTACAGAGAACAGAGAGAGTATTAAATGACAGATTTATGCCTTGTGTGCAGTTAGGGATGGTTTCATCCACTCTGGTGTGATTTTGAGTTTTAATTATGCCACAAGTTTCTCTGTGTTTCAGCAAATGGAATAATTTTTGGTGACAAATCATATTTTGACACATATTTTAGGAAAATGCTTTGAATTTTTTCAACAATTTAACAACACAATCTGCAAATTGACTAATGCTGCACAATACATCGCTTCAGCATCGATTTGGAGTGTATTTTTTACATTTAATTATACAAAACTATAAAGCATGCACTTTCATTCCACTTCTATCTTTGCTTTATTTGTGCTTTATCTGTGCTTGTAGTTTGTTTATTACATATTATGCATGATTCACTACACAATCGTCCCAATCATTCAAAATGAACACATATAATAACACTTTAAGAACCAATTTTCACTAGTTGTTCGTTAGCATGCATGTTATTGAGAGATTGGCTGTTTATTAGTACTTATAAAATCTACATATTATGCGTGATCTTATTCTACATCCCTAACTCAGCCCATAAACTACTTTAATATCTATTTATAAGGAGCAAATTAGAAGTTTATTGAAGCAAAAGTCATAGTTAATGTTTGTTAATAGTGAAAATTGAACTTTACAATAAAGTATGACTATATAAAATCTTTCCAAATAGTGTTATTTAATAATTTGGTGAAATTGTATAGATGCATTATAATCACAAATATATATTGCAGAAAATTTGTCCAATATCATGCAGCCCTAAAATTGACAACAGTTTCATTATGTTGGTAACTGTTTTTGCTTCATTGACTTCCACTATATTATAATTCATTTGACTGCAAAGCCATGACACATGGTTTTTCCTGTTGGAAAGTGGTAAAACGTGTTCTTTTTTCTGTTGATCATCAGTTGTAGTGCAACAATGATGCATCTGAGAAAATCAAAATAAGCGTCTCAGCTCTCAGAACATCGTCAACATAGTAAGTGTATTTATGCACACACACTTAGCTGTTTTAATTATTAGAACTCCATATGAAAGAAAGAAATGTTTTTGCACAGGCCTATCTAAAGAGTTAATGCTGCCCACTGATGATCAACAGTAAAGAAAATGCAATTAAATTGGAAGTCAATGGGGCAAAAACAGCCACCAATATAACGAAAGGGTAGTCAATATAAACAGTACACAAAGGTTAAACATATGGAATGACGGTAAAATGTGATGTCAAACATTTATCAAGAGGGTGATTCCATTATTGGTGCTACAATTTCCTTTTCAAAAAATATAAAGGGATTTAAGTGACAGAAATAGTGTCCAATATCTTATTGAAACCATACTCAATATTAAAAATTCAATACATGTCAAACAAAAATTATTTTCTAATTTACTTTTATGGGGGGGGGATTATCTTTTTAACAGGGTTGATGGTAACAATTGACCATTTGAAGCCTTTTAGCCAAAAACTCCACTAGCAAACGTAGCAATAATGAAATCATGTTTAAAAGACTGAACAACCCACTGTGTGACCTTTTACGATGGACTCTGTTCTTCTTGATCTTGTGGTAAGTAACAGTTTTGACGTTTTATAAAATAGCTCTTAGTGCAGAATTCAGTGCTTCAGAATTAACCAGCGAGGGAAAGTGGCATCATTTATTCCTGTACATAGAAGTGGGTGATCATTTTACAAATTTAAAGCCAAAGTACAGTACTGCTAACAGATTTTTTGAACTGTTAAATCCTATTTATTTCATCTTATAAAATAAAAATAAAAATACTTTTATTTTTTATAAATAAAATACATAAAACTTTGAACAAAGAATACTAAAATAAATCATTTATATATATATATATATATATTTATATATATATATATATATATATATATATATATATATATATATATATATATATATATATATAAATAATTTATTTATTTTTTTATTTTTTTTTAGCCTTTATTTTGCTTTTACGCCCAAAGCGCAGTTGCACTACATCTTAATGCACTGTCCATGAGGATATTCCAACTAATGTACTATATTATATTACTTTACTAAAATAAATTGTTTTAATTACACAGTTATACACAATGGAAATAATAATAATTTGTAGTTATTTAAGACACTTTCTGCAGAAAACAGTACAGAGCTGCAGAATCTGCAATATCTATGTGGAATTGGAATTAATCAAAAAACCCCAATAGAGTGAATGATTTTTTAAAGGCCTGTCACTATGCAGGATTTCAAGCAAAAAATAGCCAAAATAAATAATACAATTTGTAGCTTGAACAAATATGAATGGTATTTCATACGTAATACTTTCCTAGCACTGAGTTGCAGCTGAAAGGGTATCCACTGTGTAAAACATATGCCGGACAGTTGGTGGTTATTTCCACTATGGCAACCCCTGATAAATCAGGGACTAAGCCAAAGGAAAATGAAAGAATGAATAATAAAGAATACAACGAAAACTCCCTCCCTATTAATGTAAAATGATGAATTTTTCCAAAGCATAGTCATTTTTTTTTCTGCCATATGAAAATAATTTATTTAAATATCATAATGTCAGTTTTTTTCCAATAACATGCAGCCCTACAGGGTAGTATTATGGCCTGTAGGATATTGTGATCCATCTAGAAAAGAGCTGAAAAAAAATTAATGGACAATAACAACAATAATGTAATCACCCATTTAAAGAACTGTCCCACAGATTGGCACATGCAATCAAAGCATCTGAATATTTGACTCACAGAGTCTGGCGAAAGCTGCATTGATGATGCACTGAATGAAAACTAAAGTGGTGGCGTAACGAAACTTCTCCTTCTTCCCTGCATGAGTGTAGTCCGCCCGTGTGCTGTGCCAAACAGAAGACAGAGGCATTATGGGATTGAAGGCAACAGCTGTTAAGAACAAGGAGCCTTCATAATCACTAGTGATAGAAATACCCAACAGTGGCTGGGGAAGAAACTGTTGTTTACAGCAGTGATTAACTGTAGCGCTTGACAAAAAAAAAAGAAAAAAACAATTATTACAGCTATAACAGAGGTCAACACTTGAAGCATGAACAAAAGTCAAAACGATTATCCCTCCTGTATTTATTTTTATTTATTTCCCAAGTAATGCGAGTAGTGAGTAGTTTGAACAAGCAAAAAGTATATATATATATATATATATATATATATATATATATATATATATATATATATATATATATATATATATATATATATATATATATATATATATATATATATATATATATATATATATATATATATATATATATATATATACATACATATACATACATACACACACATACATATATCTTTGAGTGTACCATAGTAAGTGCGTAATAAGAATAATAATCGAAAAAAGCTGAGCAGGTGACATTAACGTGAAGTGAATGAAAGTGTGCTGTCAAAGATGACGCACAGACTCTTAACCTGAAGGGAGGGAGAGATGACAGAAGTTTCAGTGGGAATAGAAAAGTTATGTGATACCTATGAAAAGAATTTTAGTTTTATTGTCACTTAATTTCAGGAAATTTGATGTGAACCAGGACAAAAAAAAAAAAAAAACAATTGGTAAGATGATGGTGGCCATGTGTAGTTGGGTTTAGCTGAAATATTGTGCAGGGTGTCATCTGCATAACAATGGAAATGGATCTGGTGTTTGTGGAAAATATTATGCGGAGTTGTTTGCAGAGGGAGAAGAAAGAAGATAAATAGCAGGGGACCCAGAACTGAACCCTGGGGCACACCAGTAGTGAAAGGGACAGTTAATGTGGTGAATAATTTTAATTTAATTAATTAAACTGAATTTATAACTCTTCTTAATGAATTCTACAGCATGCTTTTGTATTAACTATAGTGAAACGATATATTACCAAATAATGGAGTACTTCAGTTTAAACTACAGCAAACTGTGGTATATTGTATCATAATATAGTGCCAAAAACATATGGTACAGTTTTGGGTAATGCATTTATTACTATAGTTGTTCTATTACCATATCCAATAGAATTGCCACAAATACTTTACTGTTGTAATTAAGGTAAAGTTGGTTCTATAGTCACACATTCAGACTTTCTCCTTAACATATTTTTAGAACAGTACAACATTGTTTACGGTCAATTAAGTCATACTTGCACCACCTAATAAAAGTCTTGTCTTTAATCCCAGTTGTAAAGGCAACAAAAAATAACCAGACTTCTAGTTGATCATTTGAAAAAAAAAGATGCAGAAGGTACATTTTTCTGAATCATCTGTTGAACTGTATCGCAATCATCACAAATACTGCAGAAGACCTACTGGAAGCAGCATGGACCCAAGATTCTCACAGAAATCAGTCAAGTTTGGTGAAGGAAAAATCAACGGTTGGGGTTAAATTCATTATGGGGGCGTGTGAGAGATCTGCAGAGCAGATGGCAACATCAACAGCCTGAGCTATCAAGACATCTGTGCTGCCCATTACATTACAAACAACAGGACCGGAAAGTTCTGGAAAGTTCCTGAAAGCAAAGGTCAAGGTGCTCCAGGATTGGCCAGCCAGGATGAACACTATTGAGCATGTCTGGGATAAGATGAAGGAGGGGGCATTAAAGACAATTCCAAAAAATCCTGATGAACTCTGGGAGTCCTGCAAGAACACTTTCTTAACCATTCTACATGACTTTATTAATGTTATTTGAGTCATTGCAGAAATGTATGGATACTGTCTTCCAAGCTCATGGGAGTCCCACACAATATTCATTTTTTTTTCCACTGCACCATGCCTTTATATTCTATACTGTACATTTATGTTAAGTGACAAGACTTCTGTCTAAGCAAAGTCAGAGCTTACTGTCCTTATTAAATAATTTAAAATCAAGAGAATCATGTTTTATTTTGGTAAAATTAGCATATTCTAGAGGCATTTGCCTTTCATAAAAGCCACTTCTGATACCAAGTGATAAACTAGAAGTTAACTTATTATTTGTTGTTCCTAAAACTTGGATAGGCGACAAGAGTTTAGACAGGTAGTGTACATGTCATTTTGAACATTCAAAAGACCATGGTAAACTATACAGTGAGCTGTCACTATATACAAAGTACGAATATAAGTACCAACTTTCCTCAAAACCGCAGTTTGGTCCCAAAATAATTTAGTATTTGCTATAAACTACTTAAACTGCAGTATTTTTCATGTAACGTTAGGTAGTTACTAACTGTAAGGCGAGATAGCTAAAGGCTCGTTGATTTACTTAACTTACTATAGCAACCACACGTGCTAGTTTGACTCAACAGCAGCAGCTGAAAACTAATGATGTTTAACCTCTACATATACAAACAAATACAGAAAATGGCAAACAAATCAATAAAGCAACAGGAATGCTACTCACATTGTCTCCTGCAGTATTCCGTAGTAAAAGTAACACACGAACACCCCGCAGAAACAGACGGCGAACCGGACCCGTTCGTTCTGCCAGAGAGACGGTTTGCTAGCTGCCTTCCCGGCGGCCATGCTATCGTCCAGCAGTCTCGGTATGGACACAGACACCGCTCCGCTCCCCACTCCTCGCGCTCCTGCGTCCCGATCCACTCTACCGGCGATCGGTAGCCCGGAAATGATGACGCGTCTCTAGATACCCTATTACTCCACTGTACGTTACTTTCCTGCCTCTGATATCACATATACAGATATTGACGTACAGTACCAACGATAATACACTTCCACTTGTGTTGTTCTGTTAAATAATGGTTTATTTTATTTTACGTCACAGTCCAGTCACGTCAAATTAAAAATAAAGAGCTGAGTCCAAACAGCCGCATCCTGAGAACGGACGCGTTTAGTGAATGCGGGTAAAAATGCGACTTTTCTTCCCAAGTTTACTGAGGTAATTCTGTAGTCGAGATGCTGAGTAAACGTCTGTTTTTGACATTTAATGATAGTGGATTATATTTACTCCTGAGGCAGTATCTAATAAATGTTTTCATTCGACGCGTCAAATGACACTGAGCTAAAGGACCCGAGCGAATTCAGGTACTCTACTGATATGCCTGTGTCTCTCTGAGGATGCAAGACAGCATTAAAATACTCTGTAAGACAGGTGTGTGTCGTTATTCGCTAAATGACGTTGACTTCACCCTCTGCGCGTTTTCTGCTCAAGTCTCCTTTCATTTTTCAGTGCACTGCTTGCTACTTTATATTAGGCATCACCTACAAGTCTCTGTAAACAAATATGCGGGGCTTTTCTTGAAAAGAAGCACTCGGGATTTTACGTAGCGGTATGTGTATTACTTTGATTGGTCCAAATAAGCAAAAGCTGGCGACATGCAGCGAATCACAGAGCTGAAATCTTTAGTAGGGCGGAGCGTAGAGTTCCTTAACAAGCATCGCGTGTACATCTCAATCATGAACATGTTATATTATCAACGCTTTAATGTACGCTTGCTAGTTAAAAGAAAACTATTATATTTAAAACTGCATTTAAATATATTTTAATATAATTTAATCGTTTTCTTTCACTTTAAAGTGTATTTAATATGTTGCTAATATACTATGTTTATGAACGCATACTTAAATGTAATGTAAAGAGACCGATATACAAGGATGGACGGATGGATGGATAATAGATATATGAAAAGAAAGAATCCTTCCTTATAAACTTGATCAAATAAACAGAAA